>NC_089204.1:4960510-5173010 GCF_963930695.1 Labrus bergylta
TCTGTTCTCCAATCACACGCCTCCCTGCTCGTACTCTAACCCTTGTGTGCACGAGCCCACACTCAAAGAGTTTATACTGTGAGTTTACTTACTGCTGAATAAGACATGAGACGACGTAGTTTCTACACACTCGCTCATGCAGGTAGATGAGGGGCGTGGCTTTGAGGGAGCACAGAGGGGAGGGGGTGGGTGTAGATGGAGCACTGAGGGAATGCTACTTTCAAAATCATGCTAGTTTTTAAAATTACCAACCCTGCCTTTAAGTGTTTGCCCTGCAGAAGACACTAAACTGAGATAATCTGGATCAGGTTGTAGTTGATAGATAAAACACTTCAAACTGTTTCTTGGGGGACAATAGACAATATAACCCAATAAGAGTGTATTTATTTGATTTAGTGGTTGCAACCAGTCAGCTCCAAACCTCCTGCTCTGCCACACCCCTGATTACTGAAGTGAATGCTGTTGTTTTATAGTAGAATCATGTTATTGGTGAGAAAATTATGAGACAGGCGTCCCTATGTTGTTTGACCACTGCCGTTTTCTCTACAGCCCGTTTGCGTATGTGGACCCATTGCATTGTAACATGGCATATTTATACCTGGAGCTCCTCAAGGACTCCCTCAACGAGTATGCATATGCAGCCGAGCTAGCTGGCTTGAACTATGACCTCCAAAATACCGTCTATGGGATGTATGTAAGTATCCAAAATCCCCCCCCTCCTCCCTCCCCTGTCGCCGTAATGCTGCATCCCAGTCGGACCTCAAAGTCTCAACCTTTATCATCCTCAAGACAGGACTGCTGAGGCTCAGCCAGGTCTGTGCTGACAGGTGGCTGTGAGCCAACTGTAGCACCAGACTGAAAATAATTCAGTCTGTTGTCCTTATTATCAAAACCCAAGATTTGATTTGAGACATCTGGTGAACCAAACACACAGTTTTAAAACCTTCTGATCCAGACCTGGCTGCTCTTGTCTCTGTCCGCATCTTCCTCTTTATTCTTCATCAACCCTTTCTTTGTTCACTCACCCACCTCCCTGCGAAACCATCACCACTATAAGAGGCTTTCATTTTGTGACATTGTCAGGCAGACCGAATCATCGTCATGTCCATCTTGCACACCTGTAGTTAACACAGGTGAGGCAGAGTCCCACCCATGACTTGTAGTTCATGATTGAAATGGTGATTTTAGCTGTTGTGAAAATGTTTACGGGACATCAAGCTGGTCACGAGGCTGCATATACATACTCTTCATATCGTTCCTCTCTAACCTGCATTGTCTTGTATTTAAGTTCTTGTCAACGCAACATTCCCAACAAACATGTATTTTTGTTTTTGTCCTTTTTTTCCCCCCTTCCATCAGTCGCTACCTATACACAGACCCCCAACACTGCAACATGACCTTCCTGTTCTTCAGGTTACTGAAGGATGATTTAAAAGAGTATACATATGCAGCCCGCCTGGCTGGGCTGGTGTATGGCGTAGCCTCGGGGATGAATGCCATCCTCGTAAGTAATATGTGTGAAGGGAAGTGGGGGGTGATGGTGATGAAGGGTCCACTTTGAGGCTGTGTGAACATGGCTTTGATCTTTCTACGTCCATATTGATTATTTGAGGTGCTTAATTTCTCTAACATAATAGATTTGTAAGACTGTCTGCTGGCCCGTGCATTTCCTCCACAGACCTGCTTAAGTCCCCGAGCCTTATGGATTAAAAAAAAAAAGTATGACATATCAAATTTTTTTTTAAGCGAGAGTCCGCCCTATCGGGCACCAATGAGTTAATGAATACATTGGTCTGCTTGAATTTGTGTGACTGTGTGTGCCTTCAGAACAAAGTGACAACCTGCCTGTGAGAGTGAAACTGGATTGCAGTGGTGGTGTTTCTTTCCTTTCTCTGTGAGCTTTCTGACTTCTGCACCAAACCTCTGCATCCTTATAACCCAGTAACCTGCATTCATTAGCTGCATGCCATCCATGTTTCCATGATTAAAGAAAGCTACTCGGTCTGTGTATCTGTGTGACGGCCTGTACATAATGGACATGAGTCAGCGGTGTGTGTCAAGGTTAATGATGTTAGGAGAGTTTCCAGTGCAGGGACTCAGCCACAGGGAGTGGGCAGGACGTGGTGTGCGGGTGTAGCCATGTTGGCTGGAGGTTTTGCTGAGTCATGAAGGGCGTAGAGTGTGGATGACTTTGCAAAACGGAGGCTTTAAATAACCTTGTCTGTTCTTTTCCACTTTAAAAATACTCATTTACATTATCATCATCATCATCATCATCATCAGCCTCTCAGGACGGCTGTGACTCCCAGAGAGACTTCACTGAATCTGTTTACAATGCATGGGATGATGTGGTGATGATTGCTTTTATAGATCAGTCTGTTTTTATCCTCGTGTTTGATGAGAATATATCGCTTTAAAAAAAAGAAAATGCATTCCTCCCCCGTTTTTATACTTCAAGTCGATTAAAACATTTTAGATGAATAAAGATGTGAAGTTATACATTTGATGATAAACAGCTCTGGACAAAGATAACAGACCACTCCAAAAATGTCTTTAAATCAACATCTACAGTATATGATAGAACCTGTTTCAGTGTCTGTTGAATTACACAGGTTTTGGTTTTGTGATCACCTGAACTAAATCTTACCGACTGAAAGTATATAAACACACTGTTGTTGTGGTTGTTGTGCCAAGAGTGGCGTAACGTCAACCCACAGCAATGTTTAACTTCTTTTTATTTAACCAGCTTTGTCCCATTGAGATTAATAACCTATTTTCCAAGAGAGATCTGACCGAGAAACACAGCAACAAAAACACAGACAGAGATATCATCTTATGCATTACCCTGCGTTTTCCAACCCTTTATATGATCGTACCATGTTTCATGCTTTCATGACAAAATCTGCATTATGCTAAGGGCCTGACCGATATAGGATTGTTGGGTCCGATACAGATTATTGATATTAGGGAGAGGAAAAAATCTGATACCAATATATCCGTCGAAATCTTTTTTAGATCTACCTTCGATCTGTAGAGATATACAGATATACACATTTATTGTGTTGACACACACACACACGCACGCTTGTGAAAAAGATATATAATGAAGACAAGATGGTCACTTAACTGGAAAAGTAACTGAGCATGTATGTGCATCACAGCTTGACACTCTGGAGAGTGATGATGTTTGTTGTAATCCATACAGTGCACTCTGCTGGTGAAAGAGAATTGCTAAAGAAATGCTATTTGACTGGTAAATAAATCTGGTAATATTGGCGCATATCTATGATAAAATTCGCTGATACGATAAGTCGCTGGATATGTTAATATCGGGCGATTATTCTGTCAGGCTCTAGTATTTGACAAATATCACCTCTCTGAAAGGCTTTTTATGGTAATTGTCAGCCAATAATTAGAAATGTCACAAATGAATTTCCAGACCTTTAAATCAACAAATGAAACTTTAGCGTGATATATGAACCACTGATCCTCCTGATCTTTCTGTTGGTTGATAATGCTCCTCCTGTCATCTGTCGCTGTGTGCCGCAGCTGTCAGTGAAAGGTTACAATGACAAACAACACATCCTGCTGAAGAAGATCATCGAGAAGATGGCCACGTTCGAGATCGATGAGAAGCGCTTTGACATCATCAAAGAGGCGGTAAGACCCGACTGCAACTCCATCATCTCTCCACAAAAGTTCTGCTGAGTCATGATCCAACAAAGCGCTGACTTTGAAATGTTTATTGAACAGCTAACCCTTTCACCTGGGTGTTCATAACTTATTATTTTACAACAACAAGAGCAGTGAAGGTTGCAGCAGTTGTAGTCTCATACTGAACATTTCTCTTTAAATCCACATCATTAAGTGCTGAACTTCTCTATCTCCCCGCAGTACATGAGGTCTTTGAATAACTTCAGAGCCGAGCAGCCTCACCAGCACGCCATGTACTACCTCCGTTTGCTAATGACCGAGGTTGCTTGGACCAAAGACGAGCTCAGAGAAGCTCTGGATGGTGAGACACAACTTTAAAAACCACTCTCTTTTCTTTCTTCACTTCTGTCTCAAAGTCCCAGCTCTGGTGCTTATTAGCCTTTAACTACTGGAAGCCAATCTCAGCTCCCCGAAAACACAGAATAACAGCAGAGTCGAGCCTTTCCTCAGGGCTAGAACTGAGCAGGCAAACTTCAGCTATGTAGTAGAAAATATGATCATGGTTATTCAATTCATATTTATCAGTAACATACACAGTATACATAGTGATTGTGTCTGGTACCAGACCAGTCATGAGATATATTAACATTACACACACACAAAAACATCGTCAAGAGTTCAATAAAGGATAAAGTAATTAAATACAGTTTAACAATTGGCATATGTATTGAGATATACATGAAGAATGAAAGTATTCCTCAAAAAGACAGAACAAGTTTCTGTAGTTTTGAGGAGTTTGGCTCACAGCTGATAGATGGCTGTTCTTCTTTTTTCACTTGTGTGTCTTTCTCTTCATTTGAATGCTGAGGCTGTGCTCCTCCCTGGCTGCAGTCTTTCCTCTCCGCTGTGCCGGTCTGGAACCTGAAGGGCAGATTGTTCTTTTTCACCAACGGATGTTACACAGACTATCCTCAGATTCACATGAGACTCAATTAACCTGCAGGGTGAAAGCCAGCAGACTTGTCACCAGGGCCTCCAATTATCACCGCCTCTCCCTTATCAGTGTCCTTAAGCCCCTGCTGTCTGTCTAAGCTCCACCACACACCTTTGTTTCTGACTGTGTGTGTGTTTCTGTGTGTGTGTTGTGTGGTGCTGTGGACAAACAATCGTCTTGGTAAAGTGAGTGTGTCCCTGTAGTAGCTCATCCTTGAATCTGGGTCAGACGATACTTGAATTCAGATTGGCCAGCCCACATTAAGATGGACTAGATTTGTGTGTATAACTGCATGTGTGAGTGTGTGTTTGGCCAGGCTTGCAATTGTGTGGGGCCATAAAATGTTCTGAAAAGGGTTGAAATACAACTTAAATCAATAAAGATGCTAGAGCCATTTTTCATTATATGAAAGTCTTCCTGTCTTGCAGCAGCTTCAGAAGTGAAGTCTCAACAGAGAAAACGCCCACTTCCATGACCCTTTACAAAACCTAGTTTGAGATGAATGTGAAGAAAGTCGAGGTCTCCTGTAAAAGTGAAAAGAATACTACTGAGGTACACACAAACAATAGTGAAAATCAACTCTTATTATCATACAAAGAGGAATTTATTGACTTAAAAAAGGTTACATTTCCATATTTATGTTTCTAATATGCAGCTTGGCCAGAAGCTCTATCACCACATGTTGTGTGTCCGGTGAAGAGAGATGTCTAGACTGAAGCTGCTTTATGTAGTATCCTATCTTGTTTAAATCATTAAAAGGAGAAGACTTCTGAGGAAAATGTAGTTCCTATAAAAACAATGTAAACATGAGAAATAAAATGAATCATAATGTCAGAAAAGTTGGAGCAGCGATAGTCTATCGCAGGGCTATTCAACTATTTTGTTCAGGGGGCCAATTTTTCAGAAAACCAAGGACCCAGGGGGACAGAACAACAAGCTCACCACAGCAGTACAGTGCGCAAAGCCATTTCCCCCCCCCATCAACAACACAAGCTTGTGATAGACTGCAAGCACAGGACCAAAGATGTTCTATTAAACGGGTGCGTTCTGCTGTTTTTAATACTTTACTGTGGCAACAATGATAGTCATTCACAAGTCCCCCCCCCCCCCCCCCCCCCCCCGGTTTATAATTTATTGTAAATAGAACTGAGCAGCCAGTTGAATGGGCCTGACTCGAGCGGTTATATCTCGTACAGCGCCGCAGCGACTGTGGGTTGGAATCTGACCTTGGCACTTTGCTTCATGTCATACACTACTCTCTCCCCAACATTTCCTGTCTCTCTTCAGCTGTTCTAACTAATAAAGGTGAAAAGTAATTAAAAAAATAATAATAATGCAAGAAAAGCTGAGCTTCTGAAACGAGTTGTAAGTGTCAGCTCATCATGCAGGATGTACTCTGTCTGCAGTTAGTGATCCTCTTTAAACAGGAAGAAGAAACACACGGTATAAATCTTGTTAAGTATCTCCAATAATCCATGGTGACAAATTTATAGTGATCATATTTCCTGTCCAGCTTCAGATTGTAGTTTTGTGTAACATGTGCCCACTGAAGTAGTGTATGATGAACACACAGACACACACAGCAGGTTCTCTCTTCCTCTCTTTTTTTTTCTGATGAAGTCTTTAGCTCGGGGAAATTGCTCTTTGATTGATTGCTGTTGTTGTGTGTGATCTGTATTCCAGATGTAACTCTCGCACGCCTCAAGGCCTTCATACCTCAACTCCTGTCACGATTACATATCGAAGCCCTTCTCCACGGCAATATCCCCAAGGAGGTTTGTCACTGCTTTTTTTATTTATTCGATCTGTGCGAATTTTATGACACTCTGCCTCTCAGATACAATTACATAATTGTAATAATTTATTATGTATAATAATTGAAAAAGCAATGTTTATTAAGTACCGTCCATACAATACACCAAAATCAACTGTTAAAGACACACACACACACACACACACACACACACACACACACACACACACACACAGCCCAACAAACGTATCTAGCTCTTAAACCGTATCGATGTTTAGAGATACAAACCAAAAGCAGAGCATTGATAAAAAACTGAGAACGGTTATTACAAAGATTCAAAAACAACCTTCAAAGTGTTGATCTCATGATTCTTTCTGACTTTCTAGTCTTTATACCAGAGTTAAAACCCCCTCCCACTCGTTCGAGGTGAATTCTCTGGATTATATCCTGCTGCTCTCTCACATCAGCTCACTCGAACTTTCAGCCAAAAAAATAACACGGGTCTGGCAGGAGAAACTCCAGGTGAAGTCTGAGCGAAAAATAAATAAATCTCCAGCCATGCAGCTCCTCCGGATAATATCAGGAGTTTTTTGGAAGTAGGAAAGCACGAGAGTACTTCTTTAAGTTCAAAGAAAAACTTAAAATAAGTTCTTAATCTTACTGGTAGCCGGTACAGCTGTGCCCCGGACGAGGTCACATGGCTGTTGTATTTGGTTCCAGTTGGTTTTCTTGCTGCAGTGTTTTTGGACACGCTGGAGACTGAGATTGATTTTAGACTGAGACAGAAACAAGGGGAGAGCTGCGTAATCTACACCTATTTTTAGAACTCTGAGCATTCATATTCCTTTTTTTAAAACCTTTTTCTGAGTGTATATTGAATTCACTTTAATTCTCAATCCTTTGGATCACCTTCAGCCCTTTATCTGGCTGTCCGGTGGTATCACAGAGGATTATTTTCAAACCTCTTATAAAGTCACACTTTCTAGGAGGGTGGCGTCACAGTCTGGTGGAGAGAAAGAACGAGGCTTTGTGCAGACTGCAGGCTAATAAGATTTATTTCTCATATCTGATCTCGATGATAGACTGTCCGCACTTTCATTTGCAAGTGATCGGGTCAGATTTGTGTGTTCTGATGTCTCGGACGTGGCTGCAGGCGTCAGTTACTAAGTACATATGCTGTTGACGTTTTTTCTAAAGCAAAGCATGAAGAATGGAGGTCAGTGATGAATGTGAGCTCTAAAATGGCAACTATTATGTTGCAAGTGGAAAAAAACTGAACATATTTGGCACAGATTTTCAGCTGAAAATAAAAAGGCAATTTTTCCTCAAAAAACATCAAGAACAATATGAACAAGAAATAAATACAAAAAATATATAGTTTTCAAGATCAGAGTATGCACACCAGGATTCTTCAGATTGACCTTTAAAGTTAGTTTGAACAATCGTGGTGTGCGCTGGATAACTCTCATCCTGAAAGCTGTTTGATCCTGCTCTAGGTTGACCTCAAGGAGTAGCACGGCTGAACACAGGGCACCCATCCATCCTCAAAATATATGAATTGTATTCAGTTGCAAAACAAAATGTCATCAAAGTTGTTCCTTTTTCATGTCAACAATGCAACGGAGTAGTACATAATCAATCAATCATTATTTGTACAGGGGCAATTCATAACAAGTGTTGTCTCAAGGCGCTTTACAAAAGACCTTACTCGTTAAAAAAATGGGATAGGTAGAGATGGGTTAATTACAAAAGCATATTTTCCAAAATAAGAAAAAAAAGACAATCATATAACGTAAGAGAAGATATTTGATCACAGTTAAACAAAGTGAGCTGCTCAGTCAAGCTCTGAGGAATTAAACTATTTGTGAATGATTGTTCCTTTACTGGCAAGTCACCATACATGCTTGTTTAAAAAGGTGTCTCACACAAACACACACACACACACACACACACACACACACACACACACACACTTCTGTATCTGTGGAACTTCATTTTAATCAAAGACCAGTGAATGTTATCATGTAGAAATTATGTCATGTTACTCTGTGATTTCAACATTTTTATTTAATATCACAAGATTTAATAACACGCTGTGAGGAAACTTTAAAGGTTGTCAAAGTTTTTTATCCTGCGATACTTTTCGACAACACGTTTAGAAACGATGCAGTCTCTTGTTTTAATGTTTGAAAGAATGAAAAAGTACTGAAGCTTTTTAATAACTACAGTCATCGTTTTAATCCAAAGCTGCTGTGTGATTTAAAGAGAGAGAGCAGCTGTGGTCACTTTAAATTCACAGGTCGGTTCAACTGGATTATAAGTGATGACACTGTCTAAATTGCACAAATACATTAAGGACATTTCAGTATCACAATGTTGCCAATGTTTTTGTGCAGTTTGGACAGTATGCAGGAGTTACCCTGCAATTTCTTGGGGGGGGGGGGGGGACAAGAAATTACCAAATATTGGGTCCCTAGGAGTTGTGTTTTTGTTGCTGTGGTATTCAAACAGCTATTAATATTGATTAATTTTCACTAGTATCATGTGCAAGTTTTAAAATCCTAGTGTCGGGACAGCCTGAGCACCTAAAACGAAGCCGAGGAGGTTAACCAAATGAACCCTATTTAAGATTAAATGCTCTTAAAGGATACTCTAAAAGAAAATGAAGACGTCTTCGAGGGGTGAATAATCTTTGCATTGGTCGGCAGCAAACGGTTAGTGCGCAAACAGAGCTAAGCTAAGCACAAGCAGGGACTATTTTAGGACAAAGGTAAGGGGGTTGAGTGAAGCTTGACAAAATATCTCATAATGCCTCAAAAAAAAATCAGGAAGTTATGTTGGAAAACTACGCCTCTAAATAAATAAGAACCAACATTTCACCCTCCTCCATTGTACTATTCAGTCTCCGCCTCAGTCACTCCAGGTTTTCTGTCTTGTCCTCCCATAAAGAAAAAAGACGATCAACAACTCAGTTTCTCTGACTCAATCCCGTCATCCTGGATATGACGTTGTTGGGTGTTGTGTTCTGAACGATGCAGAAGATGCTGTTCAATCTGATTTGAGCAGCCTCGATATATCAAGATAACAGATTTGGTTTAAAAAGTCAGAACACGCCTTAGGCTAACCAGTGAGATCAATGATCCACTTGTTCGTATTCAAGCTACAGCGTGGTCCTACAACGCCCCACTAACCAGCTGCTTTTAAAAAGGAGGCCTTGTTATCTTATGTGTGTTTTTATTTTATTTTAGTGAGTAGCATAGAAAGCATCCTTTTAAATCATGTACTTAAAAATGAAAGGTCTGTAAGTGTTTACAACTGTCTGCAGGCTTAGCTAATGAAGTAGGACAGAAATGTTGAAAAGCAAAACAGAGCACAATGCTTTTCTCAGAGAAGTATCCTCCTTTTGAAATCCTGTTTTTGGGCACTAATTGTTTGTTTTCTCTCCTCCAGTCGGCTCTTGGCATGATGCAAATGCTGGAGGACACGCTCATTGAGCACGCTCACACAAAGCCCCTCCTCCCCAGCCAACTCATTCGCTACAGAGAGGTGCAAGTTCCAGATGGTAGGATTGAAATCACACACACACACACACACACACACACACACACACACACACACTTGTAATCATTCTTCCATCTTCATTTTTATAGCGTCAATTCATAACAAATATTAACAAGACCCTCCACAAGAAGAGCAGGTGTGACTGCGCTCTTTGTTATGTTCATCATCATGCCAGTCATGCATGTCCGCACTGTGACCACACTGAAGAGTCCTTACCCATAATCCTCGTCATCGGTGATGCTGTTGTGCGTCTGTGAAGACTTGATTTAATTGAATACCCCTCATTTCCTTCAGAGGAACATAACAGTCACTGAGCCGAGATGGACGTCATCAGGCCAAATACACACACACACACACACACACACACACACACACACATGCCAAGCAAAGCACCTGTGCTGCGTCTCTGATTCGAATGAGTGAGGGGGGTTGAAAGGCAGAGCAGAGCTGCTCAGGGCCACCCGGAGACTTCCTGAGTCTCACTCAGGGATTTTTCCAGGCCGGGCTCCAGACTGCGTGTCAGACAGACACAGAGCAGGAGCACAGGAGGAGGACAGAGAGGATGTAAACACAGAGTCTGCTCCTGGAATGACGGACAGATGGACGGAAAACGGAAAGAAGTTATTACTCTCACTGCTTAAAGTTCAAATTATTCTTTGTTAAAGGCCCCTTGTTATTCAAACATGATGAGAAGGATGACCTGCTCACTTTTAACCCTGAGGAAACTTCAGTTGTTTTGTTTTTTTGCACAGTCTTCTTTAAATCAATGTATCCTTCATTCTTTTTGCAGGACATCTTTTTCATCATCAAATTGTCCGTTTACTGATGATGTCATTGAGATGCGTTACATGCACCTGGAGAAAAACATGCAGGCCATCTGGCAACGGGAGATTTCTGGTTGCATAATCTTGCATAAATTGATTTTACATAAACACCTTGAACTTAAAAAACCTTTAGGTTTCACAATTTTCAGGCATTTAAAGTATTTGCAGATAATAACGAAGGATCTCTTGCTCTGTTGCCAAAAAAATAATCAAAACGTCTCTTTACTCTGCTCAGAAACTGCTCATATGCTTTGTTAACAGGTTTTATGTTGCACTGTCAGTTAGGATGATATTTAATCTTTTGTGCAACATTTGAGGCACTAAATGCTCTCATCCTGTAATTTATGGTGTCCAATGCAGACAGATTGGACTTTATAGCAGTAATTAGTACAGTTTGACCTTTGCAGTCAGAAACGTGTTTTATTTATGTGTCACACATTCTTTAGAGTTGACTGAAAGCTGGCTTACATGTCTTACATGGCTTACTTGTCGACAGCATGGAAGTGTGCTGTGAAAAAACAAAACAAACACTGACGCACAAAATTTAAGTGTCCACACTTCATGTTAGTGCTCCCACTTATCCAACCAAAACACTTCCCCTTTACTTTTTTGAGTAATCATAAGTGAATTTCTCTGGACATGTAGAGAAAGGAGACCGTTGACATGACACTCCTGAAGTGCTCAGTCAGCATTTTCCTCAAACTCGTCCTCCATTCAAAGTGAACTTGATCACATAAAACCGAAGCTGAGTGGAAAAAGGAATCAGTTTCCCCTGTGCCAGAATGGACAGCTCCCATCCTCACTGCTCAAAAGAAAATGTAAAGCACAGATAAAAGCCGAGAGGAGAAGAACCATGTTAGCATTCAGTGTCACTGCTGTCCTCTGTCTGACCCTTTCTGTTTTACTGCTACGCTCCTCTTTGCCTCGAGCTTAAAAATAAAAAACCTCTGGTATCTACAACTTAGACAGCTCAGCAGTTTGCAGCCATAAATTAGGCAAAGTGACTTAAGGTACAGTGATTCTGGTTTTCAAAGCCAGGACTTTTAATATAATAATCGAGCTCCTAAAACACCATATTCCAACCTGATGGGCGTGGTTTCCCCGGGCGTGGCTGAGTATGCTTTGTTTCGCTCTGTGACAATCTCATCATATTCATTTTCTTACACTCTGGAGACCCCGATGCCCAAATGTGATACTCAGTAGTAAGCAATTTATTTCAGCCCAAACCATGACATTTAACCAAACCCAAGCCAGTAGCTTTGGTCAATGTTTGGTCGACAAAAAAAGGTGGTGCATTCTGTTTACTGTGCTCGATCCCCACTAAAGAATTTCTCTGGCCGATTTGGATTTCCAACTGGCCGGTCAGCGCCGAGCAGGCTGAAAACCAGCTGCTTCCGGTCACATGCCGATCTATAGGTCAACCTTCATTCCCCACAGTAACCATATAACGATTTAATGATATTGATATGCAGTGTGCTTAAAAAGACAAAAAAAACACAGGGGCACTGGTGGTGTAGTGTTATGTGCGAGCATGTGTGGAGGCTGTAGTCCGGGCTCAGGTCCCACCTGTGACTCCTTTCCGCTTGTTGCCTCCCCCCCCCCATCTCCCTGATATCTGACTCTATCGACTGTCCTGTCTCACTAATAAAAAGACCAAAATAAACCTTAAAAAAACAGTTCCTAATCATATCAAAGCTTCCAAAGTACACGTTTTGCTTCTGTTGTATTTCTGTATTTTTCTGACCAAGTCTCTGTGTTTATTTATTTATACGATTGCAGGAATAAATCAACATAAAACTATGATGTTGTGTTTCTCTCAGGTGGCTGGTATGTTTACCAGCAGAGGAACGAGGTGCACAACAACTGTGGCATTGAGATCTACTATCAGACAGACATGCAGAGCACCAACGACAACATGCTGCTGGAGCTATTCTGTCAGATCATCTCGGAGCCCTGCTTCAACACACTGAGAACCAAAGAACAACTGGGTGAGTCCCTGAAAACATGAAAACACCATCACACAGAGCCTCTTCCAGCACAGAACGGGGCATGTGGAGACGAGACTTCTTGTTTTTCTTTGAGAATCTGCAGCTTTGATTAGTAATTAGATATGACTCTATAAAGACCAGGAAGCGTGTCGTCATCTGTGATGATTATTAATAACCTTATGGAGTCATTACACTTCATTTATGATTAGAATAAAATGCTTTTTGAAGTAGTAATTGTGAAGTTGACTCCCCAAAATGTTTTCGTTCACAAGATAAAAAACCCCCTCTGTCCGCTCCTCCTTCGACCCCCAGGCTACATCGTCTTCAGCGGGCCTCGGCGGGCTAACGGCGTGCAGGGCCTGCGCTTCATCATCCAGTCGGAGAAGGCGCCGCACTATTTGGAGAGCCGCGTGGAGGCTTTCCTTTGCACCATGGAGAAGTCTGTGGAGGAGATGAGCGACGAAGCCTTCCAGAAACACATCCAGGCACTGGCCATCCGCCGCCTGGACAAACCCAAGAAGCTGTCGGCTGAGTGCGCCAAGTACTGGGGAGAGATCATCTCTCAGCAGTATAACTTCGACAGAGGTAACACTCCTCTTCCCCCCTCACTGCTATCTGTTCACCATTTTAAACAGAAATCCAATTGGATTTGACTTGTCAGTAGATGATTTCTTTTATTAGTATTTCCTTTCAGTGAAACACAACATCAAACTTGTATATCAGCAGCCATGAGTCTGTTATTCACTTTTTAAGATCTCTGATCACAACATTATTCAGCGGCCCGAGAACATTACTTTTTGATTCTGAAAATGAAAGTCAAGATTTTACTGTGGAATGGAGAAACTGAACCGATCTGATTTATGTACACATCAGAAGAGAGTAACAAGTCATTCCTACAATACCCAAGCAGAACTAGCTTGTCTGTGCTGTACTCCACTTTATTGTCCTCACGTCGGCATTGATTGGCAGATTTAGCAAAAGATTTCATTGGTAGCTGCATGTTGGTGGACAACCATTTGAATATAGTCACACTGCACGCCTTACTGCTCACATTACTTTTCAAATGTGACCTTTAGCAGATTCCTGTGTGGACTGGTCACGTGACCTGAACTGACCACATGTGCCAAAGAACAACAACAGAGGCGTCACCTGCTGCTCTTAACCTAGCGTCTCTAAACCTGGCTTTAAGGTTCTTACCTTTCTGTTGACACTGCAGTCACGTTGGTCTGTTGCTATTTCCACTGAGATGCTCTTTAACACTTTACAGCCATCATTCACGTTTTCTTTGTAGGTGTCAGCCCAAAAACTTAAAAGGTCTGACACTGACTGTCACTCCTATGACTACCTCCATTGCAGCTGTCTCCTTTCTTTTTGTTTAAGAGCGACTGCTCCTCCCACCAGCGCAGGACTGCAACAAGTGTCAGTCAGTGTGACGTCAGAGTCACATGCGTTCTGATCTGGCTGTTCATACTCAGGATGCATTGCGAAAGATTCGACCTGTACTTGATTATGGAAGCCACATACGAAGGTGGACAAAGTTTGATAAGAAAAGACCAGACTTAATGTGAGTTGTGCTGTTCACACTGTCATAAAAAAATCTGATGTGGACGCTGATGGCCTAGCAGTTTGGTTACGCTCCATGCACAGAGGTTCATGTCCTCCAAGCACTCCCCACTCTCTCTCTCTCTCTCTCCTGATTTCCTACTCTCTGCTGTCATGAGTAAAAATAAAGGCAAAACTCTCAAATAGACCTCTAAAAAAATTAGATCTGAGTCACACATGAGCAAAGATATTAGATTTGTATCACTTTGGCCTTCAACTAAAGTTAAAGATATCAGCAGCCCCCAAAGCTCTGCTGGAGTGTTAGTCTTAAGGTGATGAAAGAGGTGAAAACACGTCATAGAGCATTTTTGTTTGTTTTGATAGGACGAGACCTTTGCAGATAGTTCGGCTCACTGTTAACATTTTTAAACATTGAAGGAATTTAGATCTTTGTATAAACTTGTAGAGTACCTAGTAACAAAGAAGCTGTTGCTCATTTCGACCCCCACCTTACTTCCTGTCTTTGTTGGAGAAACAGTGACTGTTATATGAAGCTGCCTCACTCTGTTGTTACACGTTTGAATCAGCGGGTCAGTTTGCATCTCAGATTAGGAAACCCTCATTGATATTTCAGCTTCAGGGGAAAACCTTTGAACAATGGACACTGAAGGGTCATTTTGAAACCTGTTTCTGTAAAGTTTAGGCTGTGGCACCTTTATTGATCTGAGTACAGTGACACAGTGAAAACAAACTAAAGTGCATTGATTCGACTAACTAAACGTGAAGTGACTCTGCGTGTTCTCGATGAAAGAAAAGCATCATCGACTTTCACTGGGCAGCCCTGGCTCTCAGGCCAAATACACGTTTCACTTTCTCTGTAATCTAGCAGCTATAATAAGCAGCTTGTGTTAGGTGAGAAGTCAAGTACACGTTCTTCTGAGTTCTCAATATTGCGGGTCGGTCTCAGAGGTGAGCAGGATGTTGCTTAGAGCTGCACAAATCAGGATCGATTAAAGGCTGAAATAATCTGCAGCAGTAGCACACCTCTTTCTCGCCGCGCTCTCCTGAGTGCCGTAATGGATTGTAATGGGCCTGATTCACTGGTAATCTGCCTAAAGCTCAGAGTGATGGCGACCCGGAACAGCAGCCAAGGGAGTGGTGCTGATTACTGATACCAGCAGCGTTACAGGAGGGGAGGGCCGTCAGGAGTGTGAAGGTGGCTACATTTCTCTATGCCAAGGTCACAGAAGAGGCTGGGACGCTAGCTAACTGTTCCCTTTGCTGAAAAGAAGAATCGCATCACATCTCTTTTCTTTGTACAGACTTTTAAAAGCTCTTCTATGTGTCGACAAACATAAACGACTGATGATGCTTCTCTTTTGCATAATCTTGTTTTAATTTATCTAAAATATAATCGTTATTAGCTGGAGCTAGGGTTCTCACCATACCAGATATTTAAACTTCAATTCTTGTAAAAATAAAACACGTTCGATTGATACCTGGTCAACAAAAATACAAGTCCTCAGCACAGATACTGGGTCGTTTTGTGTATCCTGTCTGGGATACAAGTTGCACAAATAAACAGGAAACCTTTCATTACTGAAACGTTGGAAATGTATTTGTGCAATTTGGACAGTGCTCTGTTTCTCCTCTGCTCAGTCTGTGTTTATTCAACACCCTTTCAGAAAAACACAAGATCAACATTTCAAGACTTCATTTTGGTTCATTGACTTGCATTAACTTCAGTTTATGTTGTACAGAGATCATAATAACTCCAAACACTCTGATTCATTTGAACACATTTTAATTTGACTCTCTACAATCAGGCCAGTGTTCACTGTGATTAATAATATCAGACGGTCTGCTTCACACAGTACTTCAGATTCCGTTCGGGTCTTTGAATCCTCTTCTTTACTCATATGAACTAATGTTAATGTTTGCCTTGTTGTTTTTCAGATAACATTGAAGTTGCCTATCTGAAGACTCTGACTAAAGAAAACGTCATGCAGTTCTACCGAGTAAGTGTTCGTTTTATGAGCCCTTTGGAATCTCTATGGAAACACAGAATAAGCACGTTTGAGTGTTAGAATAGTTCAGTTTCATATTTTTTAGAGATAGGACAGTGGATAGGCTCAGTATCAGGGAAGAGAGAGCGAGTGGGGAACGACATGCGGGGGAAGAAGCCACAGGTCAGATTCAAACCGGGGTCATTTCCTCGTTTTCTCTCCTAGTTCAGCCGACATGCCCGCTAACCTCACTGATATCAGCAAAGAACCTGTAGTGTTTTTCATACAGACACTCCTGAAAATATTAAGACAGTTTTAGGACAGGCTGCCCCTTAAATCTGGACTCACCTGTTCACACATGCACCTCGCAGCGTTAGACGCGAGGGTGGGGTCTCAGGAGGCCGGACATGATGTAAAAAGAAGCATGCGGAAATGATAGACGATCAGAGTCCGTCACTATGACAGTTTGCCTTCTCTATAAATGCTACATGCTACAAAAGCAGCTTCACCGGTCTCAGTTCTCATGATATACTGTAAACGTCACCAACTCCTTTCACTCGAGGAGCATTTTCCTGAATATTCCTCAATGTGATCACACATCGGTTCATCCCGACTTGGCAGGAAAATTATCTGCAAAATCGAGGTTTGCAAAAACCATCAGTTTGTGTATGTGTTATAACTAGATGTAGACTGAGAGCAGTAGAGTTCACCTGACTGTTAAACACTTGCATGCTGAGAGTGAATGCATGGAGCGTGAACATAAAATCACTTTCTTCTTTTTTTTTATTCATGAGTCTTTAGCATGATGATGAAAATGCAATTTATTTTGTAGCTGCACTAAAAAAGCTCCAGAATAAAACTAGATAAACTTTAATTTTAGGGCAATAATCTAAAATATCCGATATGCTTTCTTTGTGAAAGTTAAAAGTCTGTGTGATAAACACTTTAGAGATAAAAGAGCAGCATCTTTTCCACACACTGCTGCTCTGAATCCAGTCAAACTGTGTGTGTCAGTGGATTCAATGCGGCCGCTTTCATCTCTCTGCTTCTATTCATAGCTGTGGAGGTGACACTGACACAGGACGCTCACAGCATATCAGCCGCTATAATGACACACAGCCGCTATCTGAGCCCAGCAGAAACCATTACAGGCCCCATGCACAATAACCCTCATGCATTTCTAATGTCGTATCGCCCGCAATCGCCTTCTCTTTCTCTCTCTCTCTCTCTCTCGCTCTCTCTCTTTATTTCATTTCTGGTAGCCGGAGCCGACATAGTCTGACTGCAGACGAGCTAATTCTTCAGTCTTAATATAATCCTCCTCGCAGAGACAGTGACGAGGCTCGACTGTGGAGCTAAATATCCACTGGGCTGTGAGGACACTGCAGACTCACTGAGACACACACACGGGCGGCCAAACACACACGGGACGCTTTTTCTTCTTCTGTGGTGGGAACAATGTTGAACTAAATCATGAGTCATTCCAGTTAGGGCTGGATGATAAAATAATCTCGGTACAAGATCCTGATCAAATATAAACTACTAATAAAAACATCATCAGTTTCACCCCAAAATAAATAAATCAAAGAACAGAAGAAACACCAAACTGGAAATGTATCTGCAGTTTTTAGCTTGCACGTTGGACATTTGAGCTTTTCCAGCATCTTACTGTTTAGAGTCAAATTACTCTCATTTGTTTAGTTTGGATATCATAAAGCAGAAGAACATTAGGCATGCATCAGGAAAGGCTTTGAGATCAGTGTTTGCAAGACTGACCGGACATATTCTGAGTCCGAGTAAAGGGACTTCTTCAGGTTGAGTTTCAGAAGAAATGATTTATATATTCAAATTTAAAAAAAGCCATGTTCCTTGCTGCCACACTTGTGCATCATCTCACCTGTCTGTGTTTCTGTCTGTCTGTGTGTGTGTGTTTCTGCGTGTGTGTGTCTCTGTCTGTTTCTGTCTGTGTGCGTCCCTGCAGGATCGTCTGACAGTCGAAGCCCCCAGGAGACACAAGGTGTCGGTGCACGTCCTCTCCAGAGAGATGGACTCCTGTGAGTATCTGTGTCAGCTCTGTTCAGACTCTGTGTGTGTTCATGCAGCATCAGATTGAACTGAGGGTCTCTCTGTGTGTTCATCAGGTCCCATCGTGGGAGAGTTCCCCGCCCAGAATGACGTCAACCTTGCCCCTGCTCCCTCCCTGCCACAGGTAATCATCAGGTTCTATTTTTCTGCTCCTGAACACATTAACCTGCCGGCTCTGCACGCTCCGAGCACACATTTAGAGACAGTAAATCACAGTGAACTGCATACAGCCCATCTGTGATTAATCAACAGTCAGCTGCTTTTTACTAGAAGAGGTCTTTCAAAATTATTACATTTCTGAAAAGCTGTGTGTGAATAAGACTGAAAGGTTCCACACATTTTAGTTTAAGAAACACGGTCTTGGCACCCAAATTCCCACCAGTTCAACAAATGTGCCAACAAATGTCATTGGCCTCTTAAAATAGTCCAAAACAATGATGCATTTTCTTTTGTTTCAGTATTATAAAATAATATTTATTTAACCCTTTATTTTGAGACATTTGTCAGTCAAGGAGTGTCTGACATAATCGTGGTTTCTGTATCAAAGAGAAGAATAGAGTCTGTTCAGATGAGCTGTGTCATTCTTCTGGGTTTGTTTGTTTTTTTGACTCAAAGAGAAAAAACAAACAAACCCCAGTGTAAAAATGTAAAATATATAAATATGTTATTACAGTTGAGGTGAATGAGTCTCGGTGTCAGTGCAGCTGTTTCTGCTGTAGGCAGGCTGACTGATGTGTTCAGCCGTTGTTGCTCCGCCTCCTCTGACCTGCAGCCTCTCTTGTTGTCTCTGCAGCCCACGCTGGTTCAGGACATGACCGAGTTCAAGAGGAGCCTGCCTCTCTTCCCGCTGGTCCGGCCTCACATCAACTTCATGGCTGCCAAACTGTGAGCGAGGCTGTCGGCTAGACACGCAGCTGACAGGGAGGGGAGGACAACCGCGAGGGACCTGCTGCTCCCTCAACTCCCCCCTCCCCCCTCCCCCCTCCCCCCTTTCCTCTTTCCGTCAGGAAGACTTTCATCTGACTGAGCCTGCATGAGCGTGTGTGTGTGTGTGTTTGAGAGAGTGTGTGTACACGTGTAGCAGGCTGCAGCCACTAGAAGAGAAGCTTGGAAACAGTCGTGTGTGTTTGAATCGCAGAGTTAGCCTCTGGTCGTCTGTGTAGCTGTGATGACCGAGTCACAGCAGAATCACCTCATGTTAAAGGAGACAAACACTCATCACAGCAGCAGGTAGGGCGGCCGTAGAAACACGTCTTGTTAAATATAGTTTTAATTGACCTTTTTTCAGAGAGTGCTGGTTTATTGTGACGAGCTGTAGAGGTCACACTCACACACAGACACAGACACACACACACACACACACACACACACAGAGTAGCTCCATGAAGGTCTCTAATTTGATGGACTCAAATGTTTAACTTTAAATTCTCCTGAAACATGAAGACACACACTCAACAGATTATTTTATTCAACTTTATGCATTTCTGAAGAGTCTCTGCCTTTCTCATTCTGGTTTTAATCATTTTCACAGGTTTTGACATGTTAGTTTGCTTGTACTGGTAAAATGTTGGGAGCCTTTGAGGAGCAGTTTGATCAGAGAATCACGCCTGTGAGAATTCGGTTTTAACGTTTTATTGCATTTTACAGTAGAAGTGTGTAAGTCAGACATCTCAGGGGAACTTCCATGCTGTTTTTTACTTTACATTTCACTAGTGATGGATTATAAATAAAAAAACAAAACACTTTGATCATCATTTTGTTTTTCACTTCAAGTTCTTTTTTTCTGAAACTGAGGAACTTTTTCATTTGATTTTTGTGCATTTTATCATCTTCATTCTTCCACTGTGTGTCTGAGACTTGCAGAGACTTTCTGCAGTATGTGCCTTTTCGGAGGGGGGGTGGCATCACTTAGTTTGTATCCGGGGCACAATCTGACCCCACAACCCCCTCTACAGCATCGATGTCAAACACAGCAGCTAGCCTTTAACTCTGAGAAATGTTTCTTGTTCAATACTAAAAGAGAGGTCAAGAAATAGTTCCTCACCAGGTTTGTTTTCTGATTAAATATGCACTTCTCTCGCTAAGCAATAATCCTGATGACAGTGTGAGGCAGGATGAGATGTAGCAGAGTGGTCCAAACTGACCCCCCCAACAGGCTCAAAGTAGGGCTGGGCGAAAAAAAACCTAATCATGGTCCTGAATGCTTTTATATTTAAATTCATTAAGTTCTTAACTGTAAAGACATCTAGGTGTGCAGGGAGAGACAGCCGACAAAAGTTAGCAGCAGCTCAGGTTGCAGCCCCCCAAAGTCCCCCTCGATGAGCATTGAAAAAAAGATTTAAACATAAAACTGCTTTATTCTATGGCTGTGCCGGTATAAATCACCAGCTGTGTTTGCTTTTAAGAGGATGAGACCTTTTGGATAATTATGCTCCTCCTTTAAACATCTTGTGAATTAAAAATATGATAACTTACTTAAAACTGAGCTTAAATTGTTGCTGGCAGCTCAGCTCACAGCCCATCCTATTCTCTCCACTCAGACACCAAAAAGACATCGATGTTACCTTTTAGATCTTAGATTGAACATTCCTTCCAAATGGATAAAGGGTGACAGACATCAGATTTGTTTAAGTTAAGAGACTAAAAGCTGAGAAAAAGAAAGCGGCAGCTCGGCTCTTGGCCCCTTGAAGCCCTCGTTAAAGAGCCACAGAGAGATGCTGATTTTTATAGGTGAAAAATCAGTGTTTTACGAGTTTAAATCTTCAAGGTCAGTTTGTTTTGAACCCTGAAAACTGCTTACCTTATAACTGAACTGAGGTTGTTCGCAGCAGCTCAGCTAGCAGCCCCTTCTGATGAACCATGTTTGCTCTAGTAAGTCAGAGAAAACTGATTAAAGAGAAAGGAGAATATCTTCATTCATTTTCAGTTTGTTGTTTTTTTTTTACTTGTAAAATAGAACCATGAATCAGTAAAGGTTTTCAGGATACACTTCAAACATTAACACATTATAAATAAAAATCTGTATAAATCCTTCTTAAAAATAATAATCGTTGAATAATGTGTTTGTCGTATCGCCCAGCCTTAGCTACAGGCCTGGTGTCCAGGGTGTTTGCATGGTGATGGCAGTGTTATGAAAGCGATACCTGCTCTCTCAGGTGCTAACCAGCTTTGCTGTGACATATCAAGCTGGTGGAGCTGCACACCGAGCTGTTCACACAGCGGGGAATCTGAGTTAGGCTTTGTTTGTCCTCCCTGGGTCTCAAGACGAGGTCACTGCTTACTTATGATGCTGCAGAGTTTTCAAGACTGAGCGAACATAGAAGGGTATGAAGGATCGGGGGCCAGTTGGAAAGGAATGATTTGTGTAACTTTATGACTTTATTTGCAGAAGGGGAAAAATACTTCTGAGGAGGAACATGTGAAATGTTGAGTATCTGCCTAAGCTGACCCTTTAAATTGTCAAAGTTCTCGCGGTAATTTCACTCGCTCTGGTGAGTCTCATTAAATGAACAGTGTCCGAGTGTCACTGCAGTCTGCATCCTAAAATGTGAATTTTTGAGACTAAAGACTGAGGTTTGGCTTCTTATAATACATTTTGGTTTGAGTTTTTAGGTATGAACTCTGAGAAAAGATGTCAGTTAGAAAAATGTGTTTAAAGTCTTCTAAAACGAAGGGATGATTGCTAAGTTTGGAGTCAGAACTCAAATGTTTCACATGTGGACCTTTCCCTCCCCCTTAGACCAGCGTGTGATCTTGATCTATCAAAAGCTTCTTCAATGTTTTCCAGCATTTTACTACGTCCTGACCAGATCAAAACCTTCATATTTATCACTGTTCCTCTCTGTGGTTCAAACCCAAAGACAACCAGCAGCAGACGTTCACTCCCTCAGACAGTAGCTGACAGACACTTTATTCAGAGGAAACTAGCAACATATCACGTCAGGGTGGGCGGGTGGGCCGCGCACTGTTTACCCTGTGAAGTTTGTAGTGATTGGTTTTCATTTAGAAAATCTGAAGGTGTTTAATATTTTATTTCTGGATGTCTTTGTGGATCACAAACGACGGGACGCTTTGGTTCATGGGCCGGTTTTCAGTTGGTCTGTTGTGTTTCTAATTAATAAACAACTAAATGAGTCTGTGTTTGTTTGTTTTTCAATCCCTCTCTCTCTCTCTCCCCCCCCCCCCCCCCCCTCCCTCACCAGTCTCAAAAAATGCACTTCAACATTTGGAAAAATACATTTATTCACAGAACTGATACCACAAGAAGTCTAAAGTCAGGAGCCACAACACCGTTCAGATTTGAGTCTCTATTGGCGGGCTGGAGGTGAACATGGCGCAGGGAGCTGTGGAGGTCAGACTGATATTTCCTTTGTGTGTAGCTTCACTGGTAACCACATCATGCTCACAATCATTAAAAACAAACCATCATGTCAGAGTCAGTTCACTAAAGGTACATAAAGTATCATCACACACAGTCACTTTTGGCCCATGGTTTAAGATTTCCACTGACCCACCATTTAGTTACCATAACAGCAGTTTAGTATGTAAAGAAATGGCATCCCTTGTTTGTTGTGGATGTCATGGGGGAAAAATCCACCAAAGAAATGGTTCTATATTCTGCCACATTTAATAAATCTCTGAAAAATCACAAACCTGAGAAAATATCACAGATTTCCAACACAATCACATTTTTCTCTCATTTCATACTCTGTGGGAGGCTCCAATCGTTTTCATCAGAAAGTAAATGTGTTACTGCCGCTGTGTTCTAACTTCCAAATCTTGTCAATGTGTCAGTGAGGAACTTTCTGTCCATTTTGGCTTGTCTATCAAAACAATCTTTGTTACTTTGTCCTGTAGGGAGGGGTTTGTTTTACAATCTCATCCTGCTTTCTTTTTTTAATGTGTATATATATATTTTTGAATGCCTTTAGTTGAGAGTCAGGACAGTGGCTAGAGTCAGAAATCAGAGAGAGCATGGGGAATGCCGTGAAGGAGCCCTCTGTACATACGGCGTGCACACTAACCACTAGGCCACCGTTACTCCCTCTTGCTTGCAGCACACTTAACTTTGACACTTGCCCCACAGCGGCAGTCCAGAATCATTAAAATATCTATCATTTTTATGCTAATTGTCTTGTTTGCTTTTGTAGCTCATCGAGAGGCATCAATGTTAATTTCAGTTTCATAACCAGTAAAAAAAAAAAAAATTTTTAAACTCCATAGAGGAGCGTTGATGATTTGGGACACCTGGAGGGAAACCGGACCAAATACTTCTTAGTTAAAACAAAACATTGGTTTACTGTTAAGACAAAATCTAGTGTCAGAATGTAACGCCCTCCCAGCTTCGAGACCTTTAGCGAGGAAAAAAACTTTCTAGATTCAAACTTTATTATTTTAAGCGACTATAAAACAATATCAGCTGTGAAGTGTTTTAATGAAAACATAAGCTGTTCAATATTTTGTTAGAACCTGAAATAAGAACTTTGAATCTTTTTAAGTTGCTGATGAATCAGAGAGCGCTGATTATTGGTTTGTTAGATTATTTACAATTACACCACTAAGAAGCTGGCACACTGTTCATACGACATCAAAAGATCTGAGCCTCCCAGCCTGAGTGTGACGTCAGAGAAAAGTGTCGTCCACGTGGATATGAGTCGTCCACGCTGCTGGATCACATCAGTATGAAGTCAGTGAAACACGGTTCATCTGGCTGACCGACACTTCATGTTTTCACACAGTTCTTTCCACATTGTCACTTCCTCTGTTGAGTGTCCCTGCAGTCTGCATCATGATAAAGACCTCAGGTTGCACACACAAGTACCATCATCACTGAATCTTTGTTTCCCCTCTGAAAAGTGCTGAAGTCGACCTCGTGAGGAAAGAAGCCTCCATGTTGTCCGTCTGGAGGAGACGGTCTCCCGGCAACAGGTTCTTGATGTGATGGTGGCTGAGGTTTAAACATCAAATAAAAGTGTTCAAAAAAAACAAAACAAGGGATAAAGCTGCAGACAGACGACGTGAGCACTGCAGATACATTTAAATAAATAGTTCAAACAAAGCTCCTCGTTCACTTTCCGTCTGTGTGTTGTGTTGAGTCACGATGGTTAAACACGATTTATTCATTCATCTTTAATACATTCCACACTGAACATCGCTCCTTGCTCGATAGAAACGCAAACATTGGCGAAGGCAGGGCTTCAAATCTGCAAAATAAACCTTTATAAAACAATGATTATTTATTATTGATATTATAAAACCTAATTACACATGCCCCGCACTCCTCCTTTAAAATACAGTAAGTTCACAATAAGGGTTAGTCATGTGATTGTTTAAGCACATCCACCAGAGGTGTGTGAGTGTGCGTGTGTGTTATCGTGCTCCAGTCGGGCTTCAGCTCATGGAGGTTTATAAAAAGGTGCCATGTTGTTGTGGAGGAGTCAGTCCAGAAGGGGTGAAAGGTGTGAGGGAGATAAAGGGTGACACTGATGCTAAATGTTTTATCAGCACTTCCTGTTCACAGTCTGACAGTTTTTTTTCTTTTTACTCCCCGCTCCACCCGGCTGTCCTCAGATCCTCCTCGGAGCCTCCTCAGGCCTCCTCCTGCTCGGGGGGGAAGTTAAGGATCCTGCGGTGGGCTTGTCTCATGTACTGCTGCTGTTTGAAGTAGACCTTGAACGCCCCTTTGATGGCCACAAAGGCGATTCCTCCCTGAAAGAACAGAAGTAAAGCGTTTTTAAACAGAGCGATTCAGCGCCACACATCAAAGATTCTCCACACTCAGAAAGATCTTCTTTCATTTTCATGCCGGCTGTCACACGGATGAGAGATTCTAACATCCAATAAACACAAACAGACAGAGAGGAGATCCTCCAGAAACCTGTACAAGGGCTCGACTGTGGTGCAAACTTTATAGAAGTTACTTAAGTCGACATGGCTCGTCCCGATGTAACAAGACTTTTTGTGTACAGGTTCGATTCTTTAGCGCTCCAGAAAGACATCAGCTACTCTCAGATTATTTGGCTGAGGACGAGAGAGGAACCAGGAAATGTGGTAAAGGGAAAAGTGCGGTGGCAAAGAACTAAACAACTGCTATTGGGATTTGTTTGGATTCAGGAGAGACATTACAAACACAGATGCTGTGTAAAAAAAAAGTACAGAGCAGATGTGCAGACATATGTGCGAGCTCTACATTTCAGATCATATGTGTGAGCCATGTGCAGCTAAATTAAACTCAATCCCAATCCTTAACCCTGAGTACTGAACACTCAGACTTTAATGGCATCAGCTCTGCAGTCTGAGTGTGACGGCTGAGATGGTGCAAACACCTAGCTGTGGGGAGTGTCACCCACCTGGGGGAGGGGTTAAGTTCTGGTCTGATTTGTTATCATTTAAACAAAGTTAGAAATGTTTCTATGGAAGGTGTTTGATGATAGCGCTCTTCCCTTTTTCTGCCTTAGAGCATTCAGTCAGCAGCCTGCCTGTCTGTTTATGTATCTGCCTGCCTGTCTTTCAGTCAGTCACAGGGTTCAGTGGATGAGGACAAAGTGTTCAGTTGTGTCGCTGCAGCTCAGATCACACGAGACACTCTGGTTACGTCCTCTGTTCTCACCTCCAGCTGAGAGAAGACGACGAGCTTCTCTTTGGTTCTATAATCATCTGTTATTATTATTATTATTATTAAGATATGTATATGTGTTCCCTTTAAACTACAAGAGGTAAAACAAGAACAGCATGTAGGAACAACACACCTACACAGTAAATTATAATCAATCATCAACACGTCCTTATGGAGAACTGCACTGCTCTGGTGTCTTTGATAAATGTGATATTCCAGAAAGATTAAATATTCAAACTGCAGACATTATTTCAACTCTTATATTTTAATTGGTTGACCAGAAGGTAAAAGAGGTTTGATGCTCTTTGAGTTTCATCTGTACCAGGAACAAAGTATTCTGATGTGAATACTTCAAATACTTTTGATCCCTTTAATCCAATTTAAAGAATATCTGAGACATGATAGCGATGCTCTAAATGTAGGGTTCTTTATTTAGTTTAAAGGCTTTATATGCGATTTGTTGATCCAGTAGATGTCGCCCTTGAGCACCAGCATGAAACCAAAACAACTTGCGCTGCATTGTTGTGTTAGCATGCTAATGCTAGTGATCTTTATCATGCTCGTATCTTCACACTGCATGTAAATTGACCTGAAATGAGCGTGATCTAGAAACACAGTTAAGCAGTGAGTACAGTATGTTATTCTTCTTTTCTCTAGTCCCTCAATTAAACAACTTTTATACACGAGGGGAGGAGTCAGCTGGCCGTCCTGGAGATGTAAACAAACTGAAGATAGGACTCACAAAAAAAAATCACAGACAGAGGGACTCGGGTGTTACACCCATTGTAGACAGTCATGACTCACAGAGTTATTTTCAGAGGATATACTTGATTTCTATTACATTTAAGTGTGAAAAATCACATATAAAGACTTTAAAGATGGCTGTCGTCCCCTGACACGTGCTCAGTTTCAACATCACACTCGACATGATGTAATGACATCATCCACAAATGAGAAACATGATGATGTGAAAAACAGAAGCCTGAACTGTTGACTGCAAAATCCATCTATGGTCAAGCTCATCTTAGATATGACTTTTATATTTGTGCAAATGAATGTCAAGCTTGGCTGTTAGCTGTTAGCTTAGCAATAAGACCAAACAGTAAGTCCAGGTTTGTTTGAAGGTAATCAACATCCAGCCATTGCACATCTTTAGCAACATGATATTCAGGGCTTATTCTCGACGTTTTATACGACATGTAATTAATATTTATCATCAACAGCAGTGAATACCTTCAGAGGCACACCTGATTGTGATGCTAAGCTCACACTTACCCCTGTAGCCCCTCTTTCATATATTTGCATATGTAATGCAGATGAGGGTACTTTCAGGCTGGACTCACCAGGATGGTCCTCTGCAGGTTGGAGTTTACGCTGCTGAACATGAGCTTCCCGACGATGGTGGCGATGGTAGGAAAGACGAGGGCACCGCACAGGATCCGCGTGGCTGACACGTGGTCCGCTAGAGGGCTGGCCTCCGCCGGGATACGAGGAACTGGGCAGCCGATTCCTGCAGAGAGCAGCACAGAACTGTGTTGTATTACTTCATCACCAACAGTTAAAGCAGCAGAAAGGACACATGAACACATCTGTGAGTGTGTCCTGACCTGGGAAGATGCTGTTGAGGATCTGCAGTTTGTTGGAGTACTTCCTCCACAGACGCAGCACATAGTCCTCCCAGCGGATCATCTTCCCCAGGATCAGCATGACGGGGATGGTGGGCAGGCCGATGAGCAGGAACAGAGGGTCTGCCCGCTCCATGACGTCCAAACCCTCCTTATGGCCAACCACCTGGAGAGCAGACGGGATGTCAGAGTGGGAAAATTCAGCAGTAAGAAAAATAGTTCACTGTAACCTTCTAATGAGTAAAAAAAGAACTTCAACACCTGTGCTTTTTGTTAAAACAGAGAGACTGCTGCTAATACCTGCATGACAGTGACCGCTCCGTAGGTCACAGCCGTCCAGTAGATGGAGCCCACCATGATGCCGGCTGCAGCGAAGGGGCCGGCCTTAGAGATAAGCCGGTCGGCCAAGTCCAGCACGTAGACAACAGGGCCTGATGGAGGAGGAAAACAGCTATGAGTAATAATAATAATGATTCATAACAAACAGTATAGTATAGTAAGAATCACGCTATTAACACAAATCAAGGAATATATGTGATAACACACTACTTAGCGGATTTTGAGAAATGGATATATTTTCAAACGAAATACAGGGTGAGAGATTATCGTTCATATCAATATAGAAGTTTGTTGTTGTTAAAATAATGTTACGCGTTTCTTCCGTAGAGCTGCCAGTTCATTTCTCCTCTCACTTTCTCTCCCTCGTCACCTTGCGCCGCCAATATCCCTCTCTGAGTGAAACTCAGAAAGCGCTGTGCAGCCGGCTGTTCATAAAGTGTCAGTGTGACATTTGGAATGTGGCCCATGTGGCATTGACTTAGGACTGACTTTGTTTTTGTTGTTTCTTTACAGAAAATATTAGAGATAAATATTGTGTATTATGATTCAGCTAAGAGATATCGAGATATGATTTTTGGTCCGTATCGCTCAGCCCTAACACTACTGAGGATCATCAGAAAGACTACCATAACTTCTGAACAACTGTAGTTTCTAGATCACAAAGTGAATTTGTTATCCATTAAATATTCTGTAAAAGGTTTTAATATCGGGGTAGATCAGAAAATACTTATACAAAGATAATGGTTTGAACTTGAATAGGCCCATAACCTGCTGATAATACTGGTGGAGGCAAACCTTCAAAAATGTCAGTGTCACAGTGTCTCTGAATGTCATCAACTCTCATGAGCGAGTGTGATGCATCGTGGGTGATAACGCTGAGAGCATTATTTGAGTGTACAGCAGGGGTCATGAGACTGCTGCTGGTAAAAAACACACATACATCTCAGTCATCTTTCAGGAAGAGAGCCTGCAGCCAGAAATGTGAAAGTGTCAAAGTCAAGTTTAACCAGCAAGGTGACCTTTGGACAAAAAGTTTCTGAGTGAACCGCAGTAAAAAAAAAACTAAAAAAAACTAAGACACGAGGAAGCTGAAACCAAGTAGACAAAGCCGACAGAAAAATGACAATAATGCAGTCATGTGAGAGCCGGAGGGAAGCAGGTCAGGTATGGAGCACACCTTGTGCTATTGACACAGAGGGAGGAGGCTCTCAGGCAGGTTCCACCGGGGTCAAAAATAACCTGGTGGCTTCTCATGTAAGCTCGCCGTAAGGATTTATCTGAAGTCCAAACCTGTCCTCGGAGCACCTGCACCGCCCCGTCTGAAACCATCTCTGCTGCATTCTCCTCTCAGGCCCACCTCAGGGAAATCATGCAATATTTACAGGAAGGCAACCTGACAAGAGCCGTCCACATCCTATTAATAACCGGCCGACGAGTCAGACAGGAGAGCGCGCAGCACCGAGCCTCTGTGTGCTGCGCTGTGACTCTGTTAAACAGCACAGAGAACAGCTTCTAACCACAATCAGAGTTTTCTACATGTACACATCACTCACTAATGAGGGCTATTTTGTATTTGAGAGACGGATCAGTGCTGGTTCTTGACATCGTGTTCCAAGATATTCATCAGCATCTGCTTTTGTATGTTAATCGGGAGCTAAAGTCAGTGCGGCGCACATTCTGATCTGACCCCCTTTGTGATGTCATGCTGTCTGTGTTACTTCGTTTTTTACAGGTGAATGCACCATACTGTATGTGGAAGTGAACATCAGAGACCTAACGACACAAATCCTTCATTGTGTAAATCTGAAACAGCGCAGCAGAAGTTTGGCAGCTTCAGCAGTAACTACATCCTCTGTGAAACCTTTTTTTTTTACATGGTCACCACACAAACTTCTTATCAGTCACCATCAGTCTCATGTCTGAACTGGTACTCACAATTCAATGCTAATCTGTAAAATGTCTGATTTGGATCCATCACATGTATGTGGTCACTTTCAACATTTTGAGTTTCAAACAGCTTGTCATGTTGCTCCTTGTTCAGAGGTAACACTGAAATATCAGAGCGCAGAGATTGGCCTGTCTTTACTGAATAACTCAGGACTTCAAGAGCAGTCAACATACCAGAATCTGAAACTTGGATACAAAACCAGTAAAAATTAAACATTATTGATACCTGTTTATATACCATGGCAACACAGATGCCAGTCCTAGGCAGTCAATATTTGGTAACCTTTAATTTTTTTAATTGACTAAAATTGCAGGAAAGCTTCTGCAGACTGTCTCAGTTGCAGAAAAAAAACCTTGCCAACATATATGTTCAATTTAGACAGCTCTCCCTTTTTTAATCGTGGCACCTCTTAGACTCCTCGAGATCGTTGGTTGACGGCCTGCCAGAACAACACCCCTCCCCGCACACACACACACACACCCCACACACCCCATCCCCACCAGATTGTTGATGGACGGTCTGCCCCCCCCCCCACCCCCTTGCTCCCTATCCCTCTTCCTGCATCTTATCCCATCTCTTCCCCCATCCCCTTCAAGCCCGGCACAGTCTAGGCCTGTGAAGGCTGTTTCATCATGAGCCGGGGATCCAGCCGAAGATTTCTGCCTTTTAATAAGGCAGTTTTTTCTTACCACTGTAACTTTTGCTGCTTTGCTAAAAGTGCTCATGATGGATAGGCCGGGTCTTTGTAATATAGCAAAGAGTAAGGTCTTTTTACCTGCTTTTTGTAACATAACAAAGAGTAAGGTCTTTTTACCTGCTTTTTGTAACATAACAAAGAGTAAGGTCTTTTAACCTGCTTTTTGTAAAGTGTCTCGAGATAACACTTGTTATGAGTTGATGCTATACAAATAAAAATTGATTGATTGAATTGATGATGACTGAAGATATGTTTTTTTTATTTTTAGCTTTGATACTTTTTATAGACTTTTTAAAGTATAGATTATCAAAATATCAGAGATAGTGTCGGTTGAGAACATGAGGAATCAAAGAGGATCAAAGTATCCAAACTTTTGCCAACCATACTCTAGACTTTCTGGTGGTTTCCACAAGATCTGTGTGTGCATCATTTTGTGAACAGACATGAAGCCTGAGTGACGTCACCCATCTGAAATCCTGTCTCAGTCTAACTTTCAGTCAACCTAACAACAGGCTGAGAGCTGGAGCTGAGGCAGATTTTAACCCTCTTGACAAACCGTTACACCGTGCGCACCTGTCAATCATGTCAGCCTCGCGCCTAACTATGGATAACACGTATCCTTCTCCAAATCAAAACAGAGCCGTTTTAAATAAATTCACCCCCCCGTACAGTGTGTGCCCATGATGACAATAACTACTAAGCATGCAACAATTCTCAATAAAATATTGAACCGTTCGGTACGGCATCCACGGTTCAATACTAACTTGTGAATTGCGGTTTTAACAGTTTGGCATTTAACTAGTTTCCGCACATTGTACTCTGCGTGTGCCTGCGTGTGCCTGCGTGTGTCAGCACGCAGGGATGAGGAAACCCCGTCCGCCAAGTGAGTTAATAGCCAATCACCACGCGCTAAAGTTTGGTGACGCTGACAACAACATTACTTTTTAGCATGGCGAGCAGTGAGGAGAACCGGGACAATTCCCGGTGGGCCGGGCTGCCTGAAGGGCCGCCAGGGCCGGTACAATGACAGTCTATAGATCATACAGGCAGCAGTCATTGCTCAAGTAGCGTTACACTACAGACCAGTTTCTGATAGTGTGGAGCGAGTGTGTGCGCCTGGAAAACATGTAGAGCGCAGTGTTTCCCACTCGTCCAGGTATATTAACGGCCGCAAACGCTCTTTTACCGAAAGCCTAATTGTAGTTTACTTCATGTTCAAATCAAATCTGACTTTGCAATAGGCTGAAAGGAGAGCAACTGAATTTGTTTTGCTTCAAAGTAAAATAAATAGTTTTAAAATGAAAAAAGTAGCTCTCTTTCTAAATACCTTGATGTTCTGTAAAATTTGCCTAAAATACTTAACACTGGAAACATTTTAACGGCCCGGCCCGTCAGAACTGAACCGAACCGTGAGCCGTGACCAAAAACCGAGGTACATATTGAACCACGGTTCAATAGGTACCTCTGGCTGACTGTATTGTTGCATCCCTAATAACTACTGAGACCTATTTAGTTTTTTGTACCAGGCTGTAAACATGTTTATTTATGCTGTAAAAACAGTTTTTTTGCCAGTCATGTGTCTAAGCAGACACTCGACGAACTGCAGGAATTTGCACTTCCATATTGCCTTTATTTTTCAAGACCGGAGGTTGCTGCTTGATTTAAACTTAAAATTGAACAGATGCTGTAAGTGCTCCTACGTCTGACTTTCTGTCCTGAGTCTTTCTGCTCACGTTCAGTTAGTGCTAGCAACGGGCTACGTCGCTGCTGGTAGCACCAGAGATAGATTGGGCTTCAAAATGCATAGAAGCCAATAGATAACATCACTAAGACTACGTCCATGTGTCATACAGCCAATGAGCTGGGTTCTGTCAGAGCAGAGCGAGTTAATCCATTCTTTATTCTTTAACAGTGAACATGAATAAGGTCTCAGCCTTTTATTATTGCTCATTTAAATGCCTTTAAAATTAGTTCTGAACATTTAATATATTCATAATAAACAAGCACTTTGTTTAGTTTCAGGCTGTTTAAACCTTTTTCCCTTCAGACATCTGATGATGACTTTTTATTCAGAGTTGAAACACAAGCTGACTTATTTATAAAAGTGGTTGAAGGTCATTTCAACAGACTTTCTGAGAAGCATGCTCGTCTCTGGGGAAGGCTGACATTTATAATCTTATTTTTAAAACACTGAGTTGGACACGTGTCTTGTCTGGTTGAGAAATAAAGATGTGAAGTGGCATTAAAACCGTGCTGAGTCATTGTCATTGTGAAAGCAGGGCTGGGTTCAAGAACACGCTCCCCTTTGGTGTGTCAGCTGCAAACTGATGGATATATTATCCTCTTCATTTTACTCTACAAGGCTGCCATACGGCACGTAGAAACGGCTCGACCTTGTAGCACAGAGAGCTTCCATTCAGGATCAACTGAGCTGGAGCTTGTTACAGACTGCTCGCAGAGCTGCACAGACATCTTTCAATCAGGGACTCTAAAGGGTTCATAAAAGCTGGACATGGCAGGAAATATTATCACAATGTGTTCTTAAAATAGAGTTTATCGGCATGTGCTTATGTTCCCTAGGGGACATTTATGACACATATTCACTACATCACATCACGAAGGGCAGTAACCCCTCCCCCAGGTGGGTGACACTCCCACAGCTAGGTGTTTGTTCTGCCCTCTGAGTCTGCTTTCTCAACGTAAACAATAGTACATGGAGCGAGAAACCCCCAGACACACAAGTTCGTCCAGAGAGTCCATGGTCAGACACAGCTCATTTACATATTTAAAGGTACAGACACAGAAACAGCCTGTTCTAAGCAGGGCTGAAATAGAGGGGTTTATAGGCATGATCAAATACAGGATCAGAGTGGATTTAGAACAAGACACTTCAGACATGTTTTGGGGAGCTCTGAGAATTATTTAAACTTGTTAAAAGGGGGGTTAAGTGTGACCTTTAAGAAGATTAAAACCTGTATAGATCTATATTAAAATGTGTTTCATGTTAAAAGTTGGTTTCTCTCCTGCTCTCAACAGACACAGGACTTTGTGAGGGGCTGTGAGCTGAGCTGCCAAACTGAGCTCAGCTTCTTTTAAGGAGCTCAGTTTGTTTTCTTTAGGTTTTCATCATTAACACGGTTTGTTAAATGTGCAAAAATGTCCCCTCCTATCCACAGAATGAGCACTCCGGGTATTTCAAACAGGTAAAAGCACTAAATCAGACAGGTTTAAGTCTCTCTTCAACACTGGTGGAAAAAGGCTGTCCAACATAGAAGCTGCTTGCTGAGCTGTCACTGACATCCACTAAGTCGATTTTCTGCCACTTATTTGGAAACATGTTCTTTACCTTTAGAGGGAAATGAAAGTTGACGTAAAATAAGGAGGTGAGTAGCTTTTTCAGGTTTATGCTTTTAGAACCATCCACACTCACATTGAGTAAGAGTCATGCATACTTTATTATAGTTATTGACTTTTATCATTCATATATCATTTGTCATTACTTAGCCCAAAGTATAGTATACATTTTTATTTGGCAAGCCGACACATCATGTGTAAAAGTAATGCCAGCTTTCAGAAGTCATTTTCAGGCTCACTCGGTTATTTTTGGGTTATAGGTTTTTGCAGTCAGGACGTAAGTCAGACTGTATTTGACTGTTTGTACAGCCAGCCCAGAAGCACTTTCCACATCTCGTATACAATTCTGCCACTGTTAGCTGTTCACCTATTTCTGCAGCGGACTCTATAAAAGCTGTGAGTTCACTGCACAGGCCAGTCCATGCTAAAGCTCTTTGCTCTGAGTCACTTCTGGAGGAGGGAAGCTGCAGAGAGTCAGAAGCATAATAAACTGGGTTTCATACTTTTATTTCTAAAGTAGCTGCAAACACAGAAGCTCTCTCTCGACTTTTACAGCACCTGTGTGTGCAGTACAGATTGATCTCGCACTGCCTGAGTGCATTTATTTGGCTTATTTTGATGACAGGGTTGGAACCTCTTCCGCTTTCTCCCTGCCTAAGCATTACAGCATCACAGCCGAGGGGAACTGGGTCGCCCTTAATGGCCGCTGGCAGGACAGAGAGCTGAGCAATCCGTTTCGGCCGCTGGCAGCCGATTCCATATTAAGATAATTAAAAAGAGAGAGGGGGGATGTGAAGGAGAGAGGGGAAAAGTGCTATTTGTCAGTAGTGGGCATGCACGCTGGCACAAGGTTCCAGCTGGCATGTTTACTCTGTAGGCAGAGCGTCAGTGAAGAAAGAGCGGCAAGGACACGGCGTCCTCACAGTTATACCGCCGGCCAAATTAGCATGACGGCTGCAGCAGGTGCTGCTGGGAATAATGCCAGCGTATAGATACTCTGATGTCTGTGGGCTGCAGTGATGCTGCTCTGTTTCCCCTTTTGCCTCATGCCAGAGGGGGGAAAAGCATTAAAGAATAATCCATAAACCAGCTCACATTGGGTCTTCTCATCAATGTCAGAAGCAAAATTGTAACCTAAAGAGTTCTTTTTTTAACCTTATCTTTGCCTTAACAAAGGTTTAACCTACAGAAAACCTCAACCGGGTTTACATTTTTAATAAAGATCATTTCCTGTTTCTTCATCTTGTGATTCAAAAAAACCCTTTGACTTTTGTTCCTTGAAAATCCCAAACAGTCCCCAAGTTGCTGTTATTCCAATCAGAGGGCTCAGAACTGCACAAGTTGTTTGAAAGGACGAATATGAGCTCTATAGTTTTATACTTAACATGATGCACACGGACAAACTGGCTGTCTGTACAACAAGCAGATTCTCAAGGTACTTTATCTTTGTAAGTTTAATAATAAAGGAGATGAAACAGGGAAGGAACACTGCAGCCATGACGCAGCATAACAGAAAGTCCTACTGCTCATCTTAAAGTGCACCGTCACCCAGAGTATCCTGCAGCCAGAAACTGAACTTCTCACATCGTACAAAGACGACCTCAGATGTGAGGAGGACGTGATGTTGGATGATATGCTGGATTCAAACTGAAGCACTGCTGTTTAAGGTTTTATTTTGGGGGTGTTTGCTGAAGGATGTATGTCAAAAGTTAAAAATAATTACCTCGTACTGGATCTCTTATGTAACCCTGACATAAGAGTCACAATGTGATTAAAAGAACACCAATCTGGTAGTCCAAGCAACAAACCCAAAAGCTTTTGCATTTGACCCAGGTCTGACCTCATGCAGCGCCAGAGATGCAAAAATGAGCAAATCCACATCATCTTTTTGCATGTTGTGCTCTGCAGGATGCGGTCTGAGTCACGTCCTGTTCTGTAAAAATGTCACCATCACAGACCTGAGCTCTGATGAGGTGCGAATGTGATGATTGAGTCTCAGGGAAACACTGTGGGATGGCTCTGATTTCATGGAGTCATCAGCAGAGGAGCGTTACTCCACTTGTTCATTTGATGAGCTGTTCCGACATGACCCACTTTCACTCCCAGACACATCAAGCCCCTCTGCTCCGCTCCGTCGTCACCTCTAGCTCACACTTGATAATGGGATTATGAAAAAGCATTTTCTCTCCAAGGATGAAGAGCATCTCAGCTCAGGCCTTTGCATATCACCAACCACAGTTTCACTCCCTGTCCTCATAAGTTAAGCTACCATCGGGGGAATAAGCTTTTTTTGTATGTGTTTAGAACAAGGTGGCTGTAAATCATTTGACCTAAGTGCTTGTGTCTGAGTAAATACTTGCTTTTTTATTTCTGGAGCAAAAGAAATTAAAAAAGGGTCAAATCTGTCGTTACCTTTAGGGCCCTTTGGTTGTTTCTCTTAAGCGGGGTACATGCAGCGAGATAATACCCCTTCGTCAAAACTCAGCAAAGTCACAATTTTTTGATGGTTCTAAAGATCATCTTTCCAGATTTTCCTTTGATGTGCAGCATTTTAGGAGTGATCGGATCTGCTGGAAGAACATCGGGGTAACACTGATTTCAAATCGTAATATTAAACACGTTTAATATTTACAATCCATGATCCATGGATGTTGGTGAATTAACCTGTGAGTGTGTGATGGGTTGTTGTGGTCATTTCACTGCTCTCCCCACACTATAGGAACAAAACAGATTAATCTATCATTATTTGTCTTCCTGTGTGAGGTCTCTCACATTTCATAAATCTTTTAGTGTGGGCCAGGCTTCAGTTGAAAATGTTATTCTGAAACGCTCTCTGGGTGCTTTAGCACGGCCATAGTGCTGGCTCATCAAAGCACAATCAAAATGAGAAGTTGTGTTTTTATTTCAGCTCAAAAATGTAGGCCAACAGATAAATCAGCTGCCATATCCATAGTTTCTCATTATTAACCCTTTTAGAATCAGTATCAGCCTCAAAAATGTCACAACTGTCTAACATCAAAAATCAAACCCTTCAGGAACACAAATCGTCTTCAGTTCTCACATTAAAAAACACTTCTGTTCCTAGAACCGTGAAGAAGTCTCTCCAGTCTGAAACCGCCTAATCCCAGAGGGCAACTCCCCTCCGAAGATCAGCTATCAAAGACAGGAAGCTCCCTTTCAAAATAAATCACTGGCTCATCCATTACAATGCCCTAGGGCTGATGTCAAAACCACTTTAACATTGAAACACATGACGACAAAAGAACACAAAGGTGCCGACGGGCAGAGGGGTTAAACATTTCACTCCTCACTGGATGAATATACATGACCACAGAGACATAATGATGTGGCCCACTGTGAGGACAACACTCGTGTTTTAATAATAACTAACAAACAAGGGCTCAATTCACAGCTAGTCCCAAAGACAGAGCATGTGATCGAGGCGGCTAACACCACTTAACAAACACAGAGTGTACTTAAAGTCATCGAAGCTTGAGAAGGAATTTATAAATATAGGATATTAATTCATCACAGCACACAAACTGTAGGAGGAAAGATTCATGAACATCACAACCGTATAACTCTGACCGTGAGAAATGTATTTCAAGTTTGCCTTAGCACTACATTTCATTTAACCATGTTGCTTGGTAACCAGTAAGGTATTTCTTCATGTTAGTGTCCAATGCAGAGGTTTGTCCTTAGCTGTACATTAAGGAATTTGTAATTCATTTGAGTTATTTTTTTTTAACCTAAAATGCATACACGCTGCATACAAAGTAATTGAGCCAGAGTTCTCCTATCTTCACACCAATAAAAGACATATCTTTATGTAAACCCCATTTTACAAACGTATTAAAACTGACTAAAAACAGAAATGATAGCAGTGAAACACCTGGATGAGTATCTCATTCCTAAATTCTGATAAAATACCGTAAACTAAAACATCAAAACGTTCAATAAACTGAGCCACAGCCGTTTTAAAACTCACAGCCTTAGATCAATGTATCCTATATTGATATAAAATATAAGTACTGAGCCATACAGATGCATTTTACAGCTTTAATCTGTTTTAATATATTACCCGGCCGAGAGCTATCTTCTTGTAAAATATCAAGCCAACAGATAAGCCAACAGCAAACAGATAACAAAAAACTGACATAGTTAGTGGAGTGATATAGAAAGAGCAGAAAACGTGTCGTCATCTTTTTATTTTAACACCTTTTGTGCATTCAGTGCAACTACGTTTGTTCGTCTGCAAGAAAAACAAAACTGTTTTGCACGATTCTTTCAGAGTTTCAGCTCGTTGGAGCCTTGCTAACTGTACAATAGTATATCGTTTTTTATGTTAAAGGTAATCCATAAGGCCCATGTTCACCAAAAGCTACTTTTTGGCCACTCCATGGTACATGCTGAAGATGGCCTCCATTCCGCTCTCTTTCACAAACACATGGCCACAGTTCCAAACACATCCTGTTCCTTTGCGCTAGCAGCAGCAGGAGCAGGGGAAGAGGTCAAACAGGTGTAACAGACAGCACCTGGACATCGTGTCCTTTTGTTCTGGTTCTCTGTTCTGGGTTTCTTTAAGGCTTTAAAGTTTTAGAAATCCAAAGTTGGAAAGGATGACTTTCTCATTAAGATTGAGAAAGGACTTGTGCAATGCAATACGGCCAAAATGGAAACAATATTTGACAGAATGTGCAAGGTGGTTTGCCCCATTCATTCTTTAAGCTTTATGTCATTTAGCTCCCTTTCACTCTCTTTGATTAATATACAAACTACGAGATGTTAATGATGGCAGAATCTACATTCTGTACCTTTTAAGTCTAACACTTAAAGACGGATGTTTTCAGTGGCCTTTCTGTACTTTTTTTGTTTTTCCCATAAGTTCACATTCGGGCCATCAAAGATGTACTGTGGTCAGCAAATTCAGGGGCTCTGTGGCCACTGGCCATGTTACTGTATTGTCTTTTTTACATCAAATCATTTATCACTAATCATGTGTTATTAGAGCACAATGGACTGCTCTTCTACATGTGCCTTCATATTGCATGTGAGATTTGATACAGCTCTAATGAACAGTTCTTAAAGGACCTGTGAGCCAATTAAGATGACCTTAAATACAGAAACGAGCGAGCAAGCCTGACAGACAGACACGTAGCCAGCGACCACATCAGTACCAGTAGTAAGGTCTCAGAGTGAGATACACACAAACACATTGTTATCTACTAGGGATGGGTACGAGTACTCGAGTACTCGCCGTTGACCCCATTATGAGTAACATTTCGTTACTCACGCACCTGTGCAAGCGCTGCTCATGGCTACAAAACTTGAACTCATACAGCGTTACATGTGTGACCCAGCTTTTTGTTTTCGCCTAACTGAATATACTGGGGAGGAAAATAATTAACAGGATACAAACGTATGACTTCTCCGGCCACAGCTTCACCTTTAGTACACACCGAGCCAGATTTCAGCAAAAACAACTGTTTTAGGGCAGCTACGGCAACTCTCTAGGAACATATTATTACACCGAAAGCAAAAGCACAACAAATACAGAACCGTCTGCTACACCTGCAACATGTCAGTCAGCAAAAGTGATGTCTGGAAGTACTTCAACGTCAACGATGAAGTTAATGTGCAGTGCAAGATATGTGGCGTTAAACTTGCATACCATAGAAATAGTTCGATGCTTAACCACATGCGCTTAAAGCACAAGGAGAAAACAGGCAGTCTCGCATCACATCATTTGCTAGCCCTGTTAGCACACGTTGTCAGCGATGTCGTTGCAATTGAAATCGTTTTCTGTTGTTGGTTACTTATTTATATTTATGTTTAAATATTGGATGTTTATGTCATTTTACAGGCATGAAGTCTACAATTCTGGTCCGGGAGGTCCGTGTCCGACGGACCCTTTTTTTGTTTACGGTTAAAAAATAATAATAATAATCTGCGTGTACTCGAGTACTCGTTCATTAGGTAATTCGAGTAATCGAGTACAGGGATTAAACTGTAAATTCCCATCCCTATTATCTACTGATGAGGAAGAGGAGCAGGAAGTGTTAACAGAATCTGAGCAGACCTCTTTTTCCTAAAGCACCATGGTGACGGACATCTCAGCCCCTCTATAAATACACCTGAACCTGTTTACCAGCTGGGCCAGGCCTTCTGCACGGTGCACACCGACATTGTCTCAGGGCCAGCCACTGTCTCAAATTGCAACTTTTCTTTCTTTGAGGTCGGTACAGCAGCGGCCCGGGGGGTGATGGGCAAATAAACGACAGCTCGCTTGTTTTAATTCATATGTGTCCCGGTCAGACATTAAGATGTGAACATTAAATCTTGTTGCAGCAGCCAGAAACATGACACAAACATAAATACTGATTCTGTCCACAAAAGCATGTCCCTGTGAAATGTTTGTTAGTGAAAAGAATCATGGCTGATGTTCAGGAACGACTGAAGCCCTCGTCACTCTGACGTGTCGGGATAAATGGTGCAGCCGCTTCTCTAACCTGCAGCTGGTTAATCAGCCTCCAAACAGGCTGAATAACAAGTGAGCCCCCTTCTGTTTTTCATCAGGCGGAGAGGGAATGTTTACCCAGTTCACCTCAGAACCTCTGCAGGTAAATAAACACACACTCAGGCAACACTGAGCGAACAGCTCGGATACAGTTTCAGGAAGCAGCTACTAGAGAGCCCTCAAAGAGGAGCTGCAGCGAGCTGTTTACATGGAAACTTGCTTCATGATGCTGCCTGTACGTTGGCAAGTAGTGGAAAATGAGCGGTGTCAGGTCAGTTTCACAGTCGAGCAAATTAAATTCAGAATTACAGACTGGAAACTTGTTGTCACTTCCTTGTCAGTGGAGTATAGCAGAGCAGCAGCCAGGCTCTCTTTTACACTATAGTTTAAAGGGAACATATTATGAAATATCCACTTGTACAGTATTTTTGAACATATATTTGGGTAACTTGAGTGTCTACTGATCCACAACATGTGAAATAAACCCATCCAGTCCTTTGTTTGTGGTCTGCATAAGTCTAACAACACAGAGAAAAATGCTTTGTTTCAAATTTGCTCTCCTTGTGATGTCACAGTGGGATTCTGGTAAAATAATCCCCTCCCCTCCCCTGGTAACTCCACCCACGGACTCCACCCCAAGCCTAGAACAAAACTTTTGCGCAGGTCCGCCATTTTTATTCTCGCTACAGAGGAGTGATAACTACCAGGAAAACTCAGGGGGGGGGCTCATTGCATTTAAAGAGACACACAAACCAAAACAGAGCGTTCTGAGCTGGTTTATACAGGGTCACAAACCTCCTCTGGTGCTTGATTCATGTTATATTTTGACCAAAGCACAGAACAGATGTTTCATTGAGACCACATGTCCTCTTTAATATCAATGGAAAACTAAAAAGTGTAAAAAAGAGACAGCACTAGGCCTTCATCAGCGCCGATACAATTCGGCCCAGTATAAAAGTACGCTCTGATGCCTCAGACCCCCCCTGACTGTTGAAGCCTCTCAGCCCAAAGAGAAAACCCCAAAAGCCCCTTGTTTTATTTCATAGTGAGATGAAACCCACCCAGTTTGGGGAAGACGATGAGGTACTCTGCGTTGCATTGTGGGCAGGCCACGCGTGCTGTGCTGTTTCCCCGCTGCTTCTCGTCCACCCAGCGCTGCAGGCAGGCCTGGTGAACCCACTTAGTGGAGCCGCGGCAGCGACACGGACGCACCCACTCTGCTGTGCGGTCATCCTCGTCTGTGGCAAAACACACCCAGCAGCTCCTGAAAACAAACACACAAAAACACATCACAGGTCAGATGAAGACAATGAAACACGAAGAACAAAATAACTCAGGAAGCAGGTTAAAGATGTCTAAATTAAATTAATTTGAATGTTTTTTTATCATTAAGCGACGCTTTAACATTAAGAGTCTATCATTAGCTAAATGACAGAGAAGGAGACAACCAACATAGAGGGCAAACATGGCCTCAACAAAATACAAGCCTTCACTTGAACTTCTTTTCTTCTTTGATTGTATCAATGTGTCACGCATAAACAATATCCCCAGCCCAAAAACAGGCTTACAAGATACCATTATTAATACAAAGAGACCAGAGAACAAAGACCAACAGTAGACACTACTAACAAAACAAACCATCCTGATGTTTCTTCCAGGCTTTATATCTTTTCACAATGCATTCTTGGTAATCTAAATAAACTGTTTTACGACTTCTATAACATCGGTGACTCTCCTGATATAGAACCCTTGATGTCAAAGTCACAAGTTTTTACCTCCTTACTTAATACCTTCAACCTTAATGATGACGATGGTTTTGATATCATTGATTATGATGATGATTGTTTTGTTTAAATAAAATTTTAGGATGGTTTTGATGCCGATGTTGTGCTTGCCTCTGATCACTTCCCGTCAGCACCTGTGTCTGATCAGACTTAAAGCTGTTCCTTTGCACGTTACTCATGTTGTTTCCTCTTTTCTAGCTCCTTGCTTGTGTTGTACTTACTCTCTGATGTACGTCGCTTTGGATAAAAGCATCTGCAAAATGAATTGTATTAACGTTTTGTTTTTTTTCCCCCTTCTGTTGTCTGGTGTAAATGTTAGATGAGGAGTATGTAGTATTTCTTATTATGTAGGTTATGCTTGAGACATGCCAGTGTGTTTGACTTTCTGTTTGTCCTTGTGTGGTACGGTGAAGGAGAGACCAGTGTTAATGTCATTTCATGTTCCCTTTGAGGGGAAAATGTGGCACTCAGCAAACACAAAGTCACTTCTAAAATGAGTCAAAGTTGAGGTTTAGATCAAACTCCCTCTAGAGTTCTACCTGAGGAAATTGTTGGAGAGAACATTTAGAGAACATTCAAACAGGTACAGATCAAAGTCTCAAAGTGGAACACACACAGACACACACGCCACGTCAGTCTGGAGCAGTGACTCTGCATGATATAAGCCAAGATCAATATGTAGAGTGTATAGGCAAACAAGCTGTTTTGCTGACAGCACAGTAGGAAATGTTCAGAGCACAGTCACTCTCTTTCATACAAACTTGCCCTTCACGCAGCCATATGGATACAACGCCAGGTATTCAGGATCAAGATTATATTTCACATCATTAACATGCCTATCATTTCTCATCAAAATCAATAATGTTCTAACCAAACCTTCAAATGAGGTCTAACATTCACCTCATTGTGCACCTTGTTCTCTTTCGTTGGCTTTCTGCAGCCTTTAGTTTGAGCTACATGCTTCTGACGTTGCCTGTAGGATTTATCACACTGCGACTCAGGCCCAAATTCAGCAAGGCATCGCAGTGCAAGTGAACACAATGTTCCACAATGAACCACCGTGAGGACGTGCAGAGGCTGGGCTGCAGAGGACACAATCTCCCTTGTGTGACATCCAGACAAATGCCTTGTCCTGGCCTCGAGCCAAACCATATTTTAACATCCTCCATCCTCCACAAAAGTACCTCAACACATCCTCCTTCCTATCCTCCCAAACATGCAAAGTCCTGACTGTTCTTCCTCTTAAAAAAAGATTCACGGTATGAGGAAGGGGGATTAAGGTCTAGGCATTAAAACAATCTAGTTATGGGGGGGGGGGGGGGGCAATTAGCACATTCAGTGTGAAATTAGCAAACTGAATGATCAAATGTCCTCACCCTTGCTAGCTGAAACCAGAATTACAAGTCCATTAAACAAATTAATATTTTTATTTTTTCAGGCCTGAGGAAGGGGCCAGGATGGCACCTCATAGTCCAGAGGGGTTTGGCAGTACGATTGATCACTCAAATTAAGAAACTATTGAAATGCGTAACCACATTCAGCAAAGGTTTGCCGATGTTTAGCTGCTCGAAGGACCAAAGGCTGGCAGTGCTAGCACTGCTAACGTTAGCCACACTTAGCAAAACACTTTGACATTGTGTACCCTCAGACGCTGTGATCCTGTGTTGAGCAATGTGTAATAAACTGTGCTCAATTTCACTGTTTGATGAAGGTTTTCTTTCCTTTAGACTAATCGACATCTCTGAATTTAACTGTGTTTTAATGGACTTTGAAATGTGTCACCTGGTAACATCACTAGGATAGACCTTTGTGGATAACGCTGTCCTGTTTAAAAACGTTATAAACAACAGACCTTATAGACTCGTTTTGATATATTGTGTAGCAGAAACAGTAACAGTCTGCCATTCTGTTACCATTTGCTGCTGCATTGTTTCATGAACAACGCTGTAAAAAACATATTTGAAAACATTTAACTGACATACTACAAGTCGAGTAAGGGTCTTTTCAACCAATGATCATTAGGCTGGGGTAATGAGTCCATCTCCTCAAACTTGTGCCTCTTCCCTTACAGTGGAAAGCCCTCAGATTTTTTTGTTGACCCTGCTTCTACTGTCTCCCAGTTAAATGCTCTCATTTGTGATCAATGCCCCCAGACTCCTTTTTGCTTCATACCTGTCCAACATCTGCGAGCTAATTTGAAATCCCAAACTGTGACATTATACAATCGTTTCATAATGAATCATCAGCATCCGACTGAGTGGGAGGTTAAGCATGTCTCAGTGCACAAGGCTAAATTTAACAATGCAGACCAGATCTTATTTTAGCTTCAACACACCAATTCAAACTGCAATAGGTTCGATTTAAATCACTGATTGAAGACTAAAAGGAGCACTAGGGCTTTTTGATAAAATACAGAAAAATAACACTGTTTAATATAAACCCACATTTCCCAAACCCACATTCATCTTGGCCTTAGACTTGTCTGTTGCTAGGCGACCAACTGGTTCAGGGACCTATTACCCGTTTACAGTCTGATCCTGCGAATTGTGACATTTCCGCTCTCATTTTCATAATTACACATGGCACTGAACAGGTGGCGTTCAAAGGATGAATGAAACAATGATTAGCCTACACACACCTCCACCCTCATTCACCTTTGGAACATGACAACTGTGATAAAGATGTTTGTCTTTTTTCTCTTCTCAGGCTGTTTTGTGGAAATTGTGGTGCATCTTTACCATTTGAAATGTGGGTTTATTAATTTGGAAATTTAAGACTAGGATGATTTACTTTTATAATATACAGAAGACAGCATGAATAATGAATTTATCGCCCTGTCCCCTACCACATCGACTCACACATTCTGACGCATTCATACAAGTCTGTCCATTTCTTACAATCCTGTAAATAATCGGTCTAAAATGAGAAGAGGTAGCACACAGGTCAGACAGTACTTTGACAACTGTATGTGACCTGATAAGACGTATCAAGAGTTTATTTCCTGTCTTTAATAGCAGGTATGCCTGGAATGGAGGAAACCTGCACTCACTCTGCAGTAGGAAATGTTTCTGTCAGCACCAGGAACATTAGAAACATCCCATAGTGGTGTGTATTTAATATCTAATTGTTCACTTGTTTTCAGAGAACAGGAAGTCCCATAACCCTAAAAAACATCTATAAGTATGGAAAAGCTCTGGTGCGTATACTGACAACCATTGTGAGCTCCAACAATTCCCACAATTATTCACTGCCTCTGTGACTGTAAATATCCTGCAAGTTCTTTCCATGATGTACAAGTTTATTGGGGAATCAAAGTCTTGAAACCTAGAGACTACATGGAGCCATGTGATATCACAGAGGTTCCTAGGGCTGTGTTCAGACCAAAAGCTATGCTGTTTTTTGCACCGAGTTTCTTTAAGTCATAATAAACTGTACTGAAATGGCATGGACAAAAAACTATATGTAAAGTGCACAATTGTGCCTGAGCTGAATTCACAGCACCCACCGTGCCTCCAGTGGAAAGGGAGGTCCTTACAACAACAAAAAAATCAATCTCAGGATTTCCCTGAATTAATATTGAATTGGGAAAATAATAATTGCAATGCATTGATGAATCAATATTTTTAACCAGCCCTAGTGCAAACTGGGCTTTACTAAGTCAAAAGATGTTGAAATAACTACATTATGATTATAAAAAATAAAATACATGTTTGGTCAGCAAGACAAGACTATGTATGCAACTTTGAAATACTTCTTTCCCAGGTTTTCAGCTGGCTCTACTAATAGATGCTACAGAGACATAGCATCACTTGAAATTCTCAACAGAGTTGAAAAAAAAAATTGCTCAATAGATGCAGACAATGAGTTGCATGTTTTTGCTGGCATGATATATGTTGCCTGGCGCAAATGTGCTTGTTTGGAATGACTAAAGACTTGACTTGTGGTTATGATTTCCTGCTCTATGCTTGATTGGCTGTTAATAATATGCCTGATTGGCTGTTAATATAAAGAGTGGTTACCGTTCTAACTATTGCAACTTTCTGTGACAGAGAAGCAATTTTATAAATAAAGGCAAACAATGCCCTCAAACTGCTTCTGATGATTCAAAAAATTATATTTTGGACACAGACAGTCATATTTAGCAGAAATTCGTCATTGGCTTCAAAATGTATTCAGAAGTCGACTCAACAAATACACCATGCATCTTTCAACCCTATGGCTCCCACTGTAGAATAATGAATGCAAAATCTGTGGATTTCTGTCATCATCACACTGAGGCCTTTGTGTGCTGTTACTCAAATAAAGAGGGCTGATCTATGAAAGAGTGAGGGAGACCAACTTGGGTCTTTGCTTGGGTCTCTGTCCACCTGCAGAGACTAGCTTTACTATACTCCCTGGTGCTGAATAAAACATGACTAAGCAGGAGAGAGTATGCCTTAGGGTCAAGGTGCTCAGATGACATGGACAGGTTAGGGGACATGGCGTCTACCATCCTAAACATCGAGGGACACAACAGCCCATCTCATCTTTGTTTCAACCCAACACTCAAAATCTATTACGTTATTTTACCCACACATCTGGAAAGGAAATAAGAACAAATATTCATCATGTGGCCATTTGTTAGACAGTACAGAGAATGAACCTGAAGGTGTAACATGAGGAAGCATGTGCAGGATCACCACAGTGAAGAACAAAACTCAGCTCTCCCTCAGATCCTTCTCTTACAGTGTAACGTAACCCAGCCCAGCAGAATGACAGGACCTGATACAATTGTGGGGAAATGCAACCCTCCGACTGAAACCCTAATCTCTGCCTCGCTGTCACCTCAGTCCTGTTCAACATTAGGCTCTGTGCTGCATAAGTACAACACAGTCTCTAGTTTACATGAATGAAAGCAGGAACACAATCTTGTAGTTATAATTTAAAGACAGAATGATCCAACCCAGTCTTAGGGCTTGGCAATAAAACAATACAACAACCTCAGTAAATGTAAATGGACCTATCTTATATAGAGCATTTCTAGTCTTCTGACTACTCAAAGCGATTTTTACACAGCATGTGACACACCTACCCATTCTCACTCTGGTGGCAGAAGTTGACCATCAGAAATAACAAATTGCATTCATACACATGCATACCCCGCTGACGAAGCAGTGGGAGTAATTCAGGGTTAAGTATCTTGTCTAAGGACACATCGGACATGTTGCTGCAGGAGCTAGGGATCGAGCCCCAAACCTCCCAGTTGGGAGACTACCGACTCTACCAAATGAGCCGCAGCCGCCCTGTCCACAGTAGAGGATTATACCTTGATAAAGAGACTCAATATGGAAGAAGTAATCATCAGAGAACAGAATTTATAGCAATAGTCTGGAGTTTTTACCTTTTAGCCAGAAATGTCCACTTAATACTACAAAACAGTTCAACATTGCCCAATCTGATGACCTTACCCAAAATAAAGTGACTATGCTGTGATTTGTTTTTAATAAATGGGTCAAAAGGATGGCAATATAAATCCATAACAATGCAGATTTGTTGTGAAATAAATAAAAGCTGTTTTATCAAATCTGACCAAATAAACGAGGTAAGAAAACAACATTTGAAACCGCTTGTTTTGTATGTCAGGAAGTCAGCAGATTTTGAACCCTGATAAACTTCTGTTACACAACATTAAATGATTAAGTCACCAAAGTTATGAAAATGTGTGTTGCTGGGTTGATGCTAAATCCTGTGTAGGTGTTATCTGGATCTCTCGATTTACATTTACTGGTACTAATTTGCTTCTTTGTAATGACCTGGAAAACAACTACATCAAATGAAAAATGGCTTTGCTTTGGCCAAAATTTTCTGGATACTTACAATTAAAAAAACTACAACCCAGAACTGTTGATAAAGCTGTACAAATGTTAATTGGGAGAATGGGATCTGATCGGAAGCAACAGTGCGACACTGTGTACAAAGATGAGCGAGACAACACAGCCACTCTCATCATCTCACAAGTCAGGCCCCCAGTCTTGAAAGATCACATAAGACCCCAACCACAAAAGCCTCTTTCACTCAGTGGGGGTCACATGACAGTGGGAAAGCTGGAGGTTCAAAAGGCGGGGCAAAAAACCACCGGATCCTGGACGACAAAGATCTTAAAAGAAAGTTATGGTCTGGGGGGGGCGGGGTTCTTCACATCTGACTGCTTCTAATCTTGTCCATGTCAGTTAAACTACAACCACCCAGTCTCTCTGCCACCCTGACAGATGCATTTTACCCAAGACCATATTACCATAAAGAGTGCAAGATCAGTACACTGTATCTGTCAGCTTCTGGTTAAATTAAGGGTTAACTTTTAGGGGTCAGCTGCCATAACTATGAGAAGATGTGATACTTATGTTCAGGTATTTTTCATATCAGGATTACAGAAAAATAACAGGATGTACTTACAATGTTGTGCAATCAAAAACAGCATTATAGAAGTCCCGCTTCTGCTGTTACCCGATCTAAATCAACACTCATTTCACAGCATCAACAAATACATTTCAGTCTTGCAGTGACTGTGTGTATGTTATAGTTAATTACTTAAAGTGATTATGATATTTCAAAAGTAACAGAAAGTGATCAGATAACAGAATGCAGGGATGTGTGATAACATTGTTTATCCAACTTGTTAAGCTCGTCCATTGACTAAACTCACACAGGAGCCTCCAACAACATAACAGCCTCAGGCCACTCCATAACAAACATGTACTTTTCCTAGCTGCAGTACTAGGCTCCCTGACCTTTGTACTACTTTAACGCATACACAGGAGTCCAGGAAACATCTTTGTTTATGATTTGCTGCAGAGTTAATAATACTTTGACTGGTAGAGATGTTGTTTGGATTTAAAATATAACTATATCAATACAGCTTGATGACACCAATATCATAACTCATTACAATAATACTCACTATAAATACTAAATAGATGCAAAAATTAAACATGACAACATTAGTAAATATAAAAGTGTTTAGTCATTAAGCTCAACTAAAATCAATTCTGTGATAAGGTAGGATTAATAAAACTATAACTTCTTAAGACTGATGTTTACATGTTTCTCAATTATTAAATACAATCTGTTTTTTAAAGGTATTTTTTTGCTTTACTGTACATAGAGCAATTAAGGAGCAATAGTGAGCTTGAATCATAAACCAATACTTTTAATAACTATAAAATTGATGCGTCATTTTGAGGGTAGCAAAGCCACACTCTAGTCTGTCGGCTGTTCTGACAAACTCTAATTTAAAGATCTCCGGCTATTTTTGCAGACAGCTAAAGCACATTTTGTGACAACATGCTGAGCTGCCCTTTTCTGTGACTGACTCCCTCTACGAAAGCACTGACAGCAACCTGCAAGGAGACACATTTTTTTCAGATCAGATGTTCTCTCATCACCAAGGAATCAAAACCTGCCTCTTTAAATTAAACACGTGACTCGTGTAGGCTGAAGTTTAGTTCGATGCCAAACTGAAAAAGGCTGCAGTGAAGACATTTTTGCAGCAGCCACTAAAGTTGGGCTGCAAAGAGTTCAGCCCAGCAGTTTTAAGTTCTGATTTGTTCTACTGGATTGCTGGTCTGAGCTTGTAAAAACTTAAGCAAGCCAGGAACTAGGAACGTGAGCGTTTAGTTGACTAAACGATTGTATGTTTTCACCCTCGCTAGTCAGCAACATAATTTCTAGTCGGTTAAACCTTTACTAATATCTTTATAAGTTTGCCCTCAATTATGCTCAATTATGTCCAAGCAGAAATGCGGCGTCTTTCACGAGCCAGGGATGTCAAGGTCAAGGTAAACTTTATTATCCCCGAGGGGTACTCACTATAAATAGGTGCAAAAGGGATGTAGCCACAGACCAGCTTCTAACCCCCAGTAATGGGCCTTCTCTTTTAGCTCTACTACCCAAATGTATACAAGCACAGTAAACGGATCAGCAGTATTTTGATCTAGAAAATGTATACAGTAAGAGGTGTACACATATTGAGCACAGTCATGTAGGCATTAACCTGCAAGGACGATCTAAGGTTGGCTGTGCCAACACTGCTAACGTTAGCCACACAGGTAGAGTTAAGTTATCTCTCAACCAGGAGGCTGAGCAACACAAAGAGCCAATCATGAAGAAAGCAACAGGGTCAGAGATATGTACAACAAAGTCGATTACAAGAATAAAACAGGGAGGTTTTGTGTTAGCCAATAAAAAGGGCAAGTTAAATTGAAATGTGTCCCCCACACCTCTCTGTGAAACACTGCATTGCAGGGACAGCTGGCTGCAGGTGGCAGGCCCAGATAAGAGCCTGTGGAGCCTTATGTTTGTTAGTGATAGAGGCTGGGTACACAACCGTCTGGAAGTAAGGGGACATGACATACATCTTTCCACTATCAGCTCCTCAAACACAGTCAGGGTTATTGCATCTGCAACACAATGCTGAAGCACATTTCACAGAGTTCACTTGCCCTTCCTTTTTCCCTGCTATACTGTACCCGGTGCTTGGGAAATGGTTGAAAGTTTAAAGTTCAATATTGACAGAAAATGTAACCTCTTATGTCTACAAGTTACTTTGAGTCATGCACAAGGTTTCCAATAACAGAGACTATTTTGAGGGAAACTGCGGTACTAAAATTGCAGCAACAAAGAACATGGAAAATCCTTCTTACACATGTAGCCCTATATCTCGTGTTCAACCATTGTGCCTTGTTCAACTTAAAGAGGTGAACATGAAGATATCCATGACTGCAGCTTTATTATAACATATAGAATAAAGGTGGGTAGACATGAACCTGGTCTGTTAATTTTGATCAGTTGTTGTTTTTTTTATATATATATATATATATATATATATATATATATATATATAAAATATAATATAATATAACAGCTTGCTCACTTGGTGTACAACAGTTCAATCTAATCACATTTTAAACTGCAATACCCATGAGATAGAGATCATCTGTTTGTGCTTGAAAAACATATTTGTTTAAGAGCAGGAATACTCAAGTGCCTGTTCAAATGTACATTTTTGCGAGATGTATCGAGTAATTTCATTTAAAATATTGTCAATATCAACATTAAAAAAACAACACTTTTTTGGATGGGACACAGTAATATAACTGATATTTAGAAATACCAGAACAGATTCATACAGCGGAAATGAAAACTTTTGAAGCTTTCAGTCTGACATTATATGATACCACCCCATGCAGAGTGGTGGCCGGCAGGTAGGATAGATGCTTTAAAGCATTCAGAGGAAGTATAAGCAAATAAAGGTGCAATGCAATCTACTTCAAATTTGACTTCTGGTATCATAAAACAAGAAGTTTGATTATAAACGGTTCATTCTCCCCAAGTTAAACAGCTGACCTGGATAACATGGTTATCCGCTCTTTGTCACCTGTTGTGGAAGAAGTTTTAGCATGTGCAGTCGTGATGTCACAAGTACAATAAAGATTATGGAGCTCATTCAAAACTAAAAGATGACTGACTATATGCCGCTGTTACGCCTGTTGAGGGCTTCCACTAGCTGATGGCTTTTGTTGAATCGGAGTACAAGCTACCATCGGGGCAAAAAAAACCTCACAATATCAACAAAAGAGGGGAGAAGAACATACTGGCAAAAAATAAACATAATTAAGTAGTTTCATTTTGTGCACAGAGATCGTACCAGTCGTGTTCACACAATCTCTGGCCGTGCACTGATCAGGGGAGAAAAATCACCATCCCACTCGGGTGCTGGCAGGAGAAACTCAAGGTCATTGGCTTTCTGAGTGCACAAACGTAGCTCACCCTTTTAGGAGTTTTGTGTTAGTGTGAAAGCACCTTAAGAGAGTAACAAATTCATTGAAAGGGTTTTGAAGGGTCCTGCTGTGTCGAGCAGGTAGCTTTTGCAAGTCTGGATTTTATGTTTGGAGTGACCACAAATATGACAGGCTACAGCATTGAGGGCCTGGTAATGCTCAGAGCGATGTGCAGAGCTGCTGAATGTAAGCTTGACATCCCAGCTGAAATGCACAGAGGACAAAAGTGTATGTGTTTTGATCTCAATCTGATTCTAAAACTGTCACCATGGATGTCCCCTCCATGTGAGCATTAAAACTGCTCATCGGGCTGCCCTATTCTGCGGAGTAAAACTTGTGTTGTCAGACATTTCAAGGTGAGAAGACACGGTGAGACTTGTCAACTGGAAAACTTGCCACTGCAACACTTTCCCAGGACTTCAAAGGGAATCTGCTAACTTATGTGAACAGGCACTGGACAGCTATGACAGTTTGGCAGAATGACTCCAAGTCAAATATGCAAGTTCACAGAAAAATATGGCAACAAAGCACCTTTACCGCGATCGCAGATGTGCTTTGTTGCTGTTGGGATCATGTTTCTGCTTTGCATTGCTCCTACATCTGTTGGTAACTCTTGTATGCTCGTCCCTCCTCATGCTTGTATAAATTACCCAAGCTGACTTTTCAACCAAAACTCTAGCACGCGCTTGCACTTCTTCTCTTTTACACTCAGTTTTTATTGTCAGAGACAGCACTCAACATGACTTTCAAAAATCTTTGGTGCCACACAATGCAGTGATTTTATCAAGATATTAAGAATGTTGATTATTCAAACTAAGTGAGTGTGTGTGTGTGTGTGTGTGTGTGTGTGTGTGTGTGTGTGTGTGTGTGTGTGTGTGTGTGTGTGTGTGTGTGTGTGTACTGTACATAAGAATAAGAATGAACACAAACTGGCCCTGGACGTAGTTTGGAGATGATAAGCTGGTTGTTTGTACAGTTTACATTGTTACATCTGAACACTGTTTTTAAAGAGATCTTACAGGATACACCCCCCTCTCCTCTAAGAGTAAACAGTTAACAAGCCTCTGGAGAAAAAATGCAGATGACATTATGACATTTAGCTTATTCAAGGGTCAACTGGTGACGAGTTGCAAATATATCCTATAAAATAAGTAAGTCCAAAGTGATTTAGAGATATTGCCATAGTTTGAGGGTAATGTTATGACAGCATGTCCTGCACCTACACACCCTCCAGCTAGCTGTAATGTAAATCACAACAGAGTTTAGTGTCAGGAGTCAGTATGAAACTATCATTTCACGTTAAAGTCGAATAGTTTCTGAATGTCTCTGACTGAAGAAACGAAGTTCACATTCCCACATTAACGTCAGCCGTCCTTAACACACGTAAAGCTCCGTAGCTGTATTTGGCATGCTAGACATAAACTTGAACTCACCTGTCTAAATTCTGCTGCATGACCACGGCATCCGGCTCCGCCATGATCTTTGTGAAGCGACAAACTCCCGGACGATGTCTTTTTGTAGGGCAGATGAACGGAGTTACAAATAAAACATTAAAATTAAACGCCTGTTGCTGCAGCTGAGGTTGTATCAATAGCCAGCTAGCAAACGTGCTAATGCTAACTAGCTACCTACATAGGCCTCTGTGTTGACAACGGCGCTTCAGCTGCATACAAGACAAATTCTCCACATAACACTATTCCTTCGCGGTCATTGTAGTCCGGAAAACATAAACTTGTCAACTAAAACTCATCTGTACAGCGGCGACGCCCTCGTTTGTCATTAATATTATCGCGTTTGCATGACCGCTTGACTCCATTGACTGGCCGTCTCTGAGGTAACGCAGAAAGGCACGCTGCGCATGTGCGTGATTGCGTCATCAAAACAAGGCCGGCGCCCACAAAGCTTATCCGGAAGGGAAATGTAGTTTAACAATGTTTCATTCCCTCTTGCGGAAAATATATCAGACAAATGCATGAAATATGCTACATATTAGCGTAACAGAGGGATATGACACCCTTTTTATAAATACACTCGTCATGAATCTGCATAAATGAGTGAAGAAAACCTCTCACAGCTGTTCACAAAATGTCTTCGACCTATCTAAAGAATTAAAGGTAGCCTATATGTAGAGTAATTCAGAATGTATTTAGCAAGCAATTACGTAAATTAAAGCGTTTTTTATACTTTAATTACTAGAAATACAGCAGGTACCCTACAGATTTATCAATATGAGTGCTTGGGTAAGTAGCTTATATGACTGCAGGAGTATGATAGGCCAAATGTATATTATAGGCCTAACTATATCCCATTGAAGTTAAAATGATAAGAATTATGCAGGAATAATCCCGTAACATTATGCCAATTTGGGTAATTTGAATTTGACTAAACCCAACAGGACAGTATAACATTGTGACAAGCATGTGTTTTTTGAAGAGGTAGGAATATTGATTATCAAATCATTTGGTTCACAGTCCTTTTGGACTTCATCTAAAGTCATGTCTTTTTTTTAAATTGGAAAATGACTTGATTCTGAAAGTGTTTTATAGCCAACATTAAGTTTTCTACAAAACAATTGTCGGGGAATAGTGTAAACTTGAGTATTCCTCACAAAGACACTTTATTTAAAGTCAATTATCTATGGGTTTTTCTGACTGCTGCTGCTTCCACATCATCTACAAAGGGCCAGCTATGGACCTGAATAGTTTTTCACCAAAAACAATGTATTTGACAAATAATAGCTATACATCACAATTTCTCTTACATATCAAATTTGCACTCCTAAAAAACAGACTTTACATTGACGACTATAAAATACATCAATGAATATGTAGCTATAAACTAGAGTTCACATAGTTTATAGCAAACAAGTTCAAGGTTTTTAAGATACAAGTAAAACAGTAACTGAAACTGAAGCAAGTTTGTGAGCATTGAATGTTTCCTCTTAGAATAGTTGTTTTACTGTTTAATCTCATTTAGTCTCTTATTTGTATTGCATGTGTCCCTGTTAAATAAATGAATAATAATAATAGTGTTTTGTGTTGATCTTCTATTTATTTTATTTTTATTATTTGTTATTATTAGGCCTATATGTAATTTATTTGCAGCCACTATTTTTTGTGGATGAAAGCACTTTGGTGAACACTGCTGTCCTTAAAATGAGCTCTATAAATAAAGCCTGATTGGATTATACAAAAAGTGCATACTAATAATAAAAAATAGGCTAAATAAATCTAATAAGCAAATAATCTTTGCATTCCTCAGTCAACAATTCTCAGTGTTTACACTATACATTTTTTCTCATTAGACCCATCATAGGACTCGAGGAAACACAAATTTTCTCCACCAGCCACTGCAATAGCGAGAAACTACAACTCCCTACACCTCCCTCGGCATCATCCATGCGCCGCAGTCAATCAGCTGTTGAGGCAACTGCTGACTATCTCGGCACCAGGGTAGCTCGTTTGTCATACCCTAAGTGAGACGAGGCAAACAGAAATATCTTTATTTACAGAATCCCAAAAGGTGAACGATAAAGGTAATTCAGACTGGACGTGAGGCAGAGGAGCGACCCTGCTGTCTCTCTCTCTCTCTGTGTGTGCGTGTGTTTGTGCATGCTGTTTGGCCGCTTGTGCAGGGAAACATATGGATTATGGGGGGGGATTTCAAGGTTTATTGAAATGTATCGGATGCCTCGATCATCGCGATAACCAGGCATGTGAGGGGTCAGCTTTGGGCTGAGTTTGCTGAGGTGAGGGGCCAGGGAGGTGAGCTGCTGGTTCAGCTGCTTTGATGACCTTGGAGGAGCTGCTCCTGGAGGAGAAAATACGGATTAACTGGTGCTGTGTGTGCGTGCGTGCTTGTCAGTGTGTGCGTGTGTGTGTGTGCGCGCGCGTGTGTGTGTGTGAGAGAGTGCAATGCAGTCTATACCTTCAAAGTCCAATTTAAGGGCTCAAAGTAGCATCTTGCTGCAGCAATGATCCTGAATGTGTCATCTTCATGGATATTTTCATACTCTTTTCCTGTCATGTTATTGACAGGCCTAGTATGCTGCATGTTAGCTTTCCTGCAGTCAAGAGGAGCATTATTTATATTTAAAAAATCAAGCAAAATCAAATCAAATCAATTTAGCATAATTTAAACCTTGCATGATTTGACACTGTGCTTTGTATTATCGTAGGTGCTGCATGTGCTTCAGAGTGGCCTCGCAATAATCATATCTTGGTTTTATTTACATTTGAGATTGACCTGCTTACAGATGTTGTTTTATGATGTTGCAACTTTATGGCTTTCTGAATGTGAAACTGACGTCTTAATTATCTGCGTGTGAGTCTATTTGGGTTTTTGCAAGGCGTTGTCACGAAGTTAAAGTGTGCTGAATTCTGCATGAATCTCCAGTAGGCTTCTGACATCTCTAACTTCGAGCCGAACACACAGAGTATAGTTTTAGTCTTGTCACAGCCTGAGCTTTAATTTCTTTTACGTATTATAATACTTCATGTGTTATGCCAACTCATGGGCTGTGACAATGCGCCACTCGACCTGAGCCCCCCTTTGCGTCATAATAAATTATAATAGGCTACATTTTGGCACATCAACTTTATCTTATTCTATATAGTATTCTCTTCTCATGCACCGTGCTTACATATGAACAACTTATTTGTAATGCAGAGAAAATGTTCGGATCTCGTGCTTCAAGTGCATCACTTTCTTCAGCAATAAAAAAGGGCGAAATAAACATTTTGGTCCAGTTCTTTAAACATAGCCTATAAACTCTCGTGTGTGTGTTTCGGAGCTGCCTGTGTCAAGGTAGATCTGTCTTTAACCTTGCTGAAGGACAGCTGTATTTACTGACGTATGTAAATGAACATAGGGGAGGTCCTTGGGCACAAAACACACTCTGAATCAGTTTCACATTGCAGCTCCGGAGTTCCTGCGTGGAAGGAAAAAACGAGACGTGGCGAAATCTGGTGAATATCTACAGCCATATGCTCCCCCGTTTGTAATTTGTGGGATTTATGAATCATTCTCGTAGTCTTGGGAAGTGTGTTTTCCTCTTCTTCTGTGCGGCTAAATGGGTGATCACGCATTCGCTTTGCAGCTGCCTGGTCCCTCTAACATCCTCTCCCTGTCGGAGTTGTCCCAGTTCATCAGATACTACAGCAGTGATCTCCTGCATACCAGCTATAATAATAATAATAATAATAATAACTGCTCGTCTCTGTTTCCCCTCGTTGCAGCTCAGCAAACCATGCAGGATGATTTACTGATGGACAAAAACAAAGCCCAGCCTCACCACCAGCAAGATCCAACGCAAGTAGACCCTCCTCCCTCCACCCCGACCCCGTCATCGGAGCCCACTTCGTCTTCATCGGAGTCGGAGAGCCCGTCATCTGGGAGCAACCCAGCGGCTTCAGCGCTGAGCAGCAGCAAGGACAAAGTGCCGATGGAGTCGCCGATCCTGCCCGGGCTGAACTTCCACCAAGAGACCGGCGGTCCCCTGTCCTCCCCTTCCTCCTCTTTTGGGAGCACTTGGTCCACAGGAACCACGAACGCCGTGGACGATAGCTTTTTCCAGGGAATACCCTCTGTGAACGGGACGATGCTTTTCCAGAACTTCCCCCACCACGTCAACCCGGTCTTCGGGGGAAATTTCTCCCCGCAGATCGGCCTGGCCCCGCAGACTCAGCAGCATCAACAGCAGCAAGCCCCGCAGCAGCAGCAGCAGCAGCAGCAGTCCCAGCAGAGGAGATCCCCTGTCAGCCCCAGCCAAGGGCCATTCCCCCAGAGAAACGCTTATCAAACCATAATGAATAACAGTAAAGGGTCGTCATCTTCTGCCCCATCGTCCGCTTGGAATAATCACCAAAACGCCACATGGAGCACAGCCTCCAACCCATGGAGCGGTCTGCAGGCGGGCAGGGACCCGCGCAGAGCGGTGGGTGTCGGGGTTGGGGTCGGGGTAGGAGTCGGTGTCGGGGTGCCGTCTGCCCTGAACCCCATTTCTCCAATGAAAAAGCCCTATTCCAGCAATGTTATAGCACCCCCAAAATTCCCAAGACCAGGTCCTCTAACCCCCAAACCCTGGATGGAGGACAGCGGCTTCAGGACTGACAACAACATACTGCCTTTCCAGGTAAATACACTCAGATCAGGCACAGGCCTGTCTCTGCTGCTCCATTTATTCATTTAAAAAAAAAAAAACGTTGACATGTTGTCACTTTCACTCTTCTGATCAAGCTCTCCGAAATCTAGCCTCACTTGATTGTTTTCCACCTTTTTTTTCACATCATAATAAAAGGGGAAACTTTAAGTGACAGAGATCGGTTACAATAACTAGGACAGGGTCAGCATTGACTCAGCTCATAAAATATGTTCAGATATTATGCGATTCAAAAACTATTTAATGGATAAATGTGCCTCTTAGAAATAATTTCAGCACATAAGTCAGCTGTCTATGATTATTCATATTCTATTTCACAATGATGTGATTTATGTTCATATTTTGCCATACATGTCTTTAGTTTGATGCGACATAAACAGAAGCTGTAACCTATTTGATTTGACAAATGACGAGCAGGTTTTGCAGGTTGCAGTGAATCTTGCAGGCTGTATAGGCTATAACTTGAATGCTGCAGGGTTGTGTTATGGAGGTAAAAAAAAAAAAAAAAATCGATGGAGACAGTGAGTCATTCAGGTATTAACCATCGATCATCACTGTTTTTACGCACTGAGACCGACAGACTGTCCTAGCTGTGCACAGTTTACACGAAACGGTTAAGTTTCCCCTGCCGGCTCTCTCGCTCACTCCGTGAAGTTTAAAGGGCACATGACTCATTCAGGTGCTCCTCGTAACCTTCTGAATTCGGTCCAACAAGATCCGTGTCACTTGATTACATTCCGCCCTGACGATCAGGTAGGCCATGACGTATTGCTGTCATTAAATTGTTCTTGATTGATAAATAGCTGGTAGCAGAGAATACATGCTGCACTATAAATAGGAGAAAACATGCATCAGTCTGTAAGCTCATTAAAATTACCTAAGTATTACTCTAAGTTTACTAAGAACTGGACATTGAGGATTATATTTATTGTTATTATAAAAACGATTATTATTTAAGAAAATGACAAAATGTCATATATATATATGTGAACTATGTTTAAAGTGAAGGACGTCCTGCGCAGTAGTCAATATGCCTAGATTTACGATAGTACGTGAATGTAACCTCAAAACTCGCTTTTGATTGGCTCCTTATCGCATAGTGGGCGGGATTTGAACCGAGATGGTAACGCAGCGCAGGTCCAACCCGGAAGTTAGAGGCAAATATCTTAATTAATTCATACAACAGTTTACAGTCAAATTAAGATAGGTGTGGGTTTTTATTCAATATATGACACACCTGAAGTTTTGACATTGATTTATGGCCCTATTTTCGGCTTTTTTTTTAGACTTAATTATGGATAAAACAAGCTAATAGGTCTGTTGTAAGTGCTTCTGGTCTTCTAATAAACCAAACTGACCGCTCAGTAGAAGTCAAGTTCTTCAACCAGAGTTGAACAAGATCCGTTTTTGCTCTAGCTTCATAACACCAGTGACTAACATCTGTTAGCTACAGTAATGTTGAAAAAACAGAGAAATATGATAGTTTACAAATGAGGTCAAAAGCCGTGTTTAGGCCGACTGCCTTCTTAATTTGTCTATTGTAAGCTGGTCTATAATTGTGTGATACTTAGCTTGATTTCATTTTCAACACCTATAGGTTTGACATTTTAATCAACGATCGTAGCAAAAAGTAGGTCGAAGATTTAAAAAAAATAACAATGTTCACCAAAAGCTGCTGAGAGTAAAATGATGAATAGCTGTTCCTGTTCAAAACAGATCGTTTTCCGATGTTCAGTGGCTGAGATTTCAGGAACTTCCATCTGCAAAGCTTCTTTTAAAGTCTGTGAACAATCTGCAGACTGACTGTGTATTTATAAATTAAATTCCACTGATGGAGAGGCTGTCCATATTGTGCAATACAATTTTGATCAAATCTATCAGCGTTATAGAGATAATGATTCTATCACCATCCTGGACCAAGATTATTTTACAGTCCCGCCATACACTAGGGTGGAATACAGTCTTGCCCCTGTCCTCTTATACAACACCATGATGGGCACCAGTTTCATACTGATATGAATTTAATTTAACCTGTCTTGACTGGCGTGTCTGATTGGATGAACGGTCCTCATACTGTGCAACTTTTTCTCTAATCATGTTTCTTTACGCTGCCTGACACACACTGCAACATCAAAAATGAATCCAGCTGAATACTCTCCCCTCCAGTCACTGACTTTCTTAAAAAGAAGTAGTTATTCGCTCGATGAATGCGAGTAACTGCATGCAGAGCGGCAGACTGGTCTAAACGTTTAACTGTTACTGCAGAGGGGATTTTCTGTGCAGAGAAAAACGGCAGCCCAGTGCAGGGTGAAATTCCAGCCAGCTTGAAACGTACTGCTTTCAGGAGATAATGATTGTGTGTGTCAGTCAGGCCTCCTCTCCCGGCTGTCCTCTGGTGAGTGCCTCTTTTGCTCCACTTGTCACCAGGACACGAGGTCAAAATGCCACAGGTCACGCTGTACAGAATGGTGACTGTTTACTGAAATGCTGTCATGTATTCTTCTCTCATGTGCTGTTGCCAGATGGAACATCAGGGTTAAAGTGACATACTGCGTGAGAAATATACGCCAATAAGAGATAAACGGATGTGTGAAAAAGTAATCTGCATAAATCTGACAATTCATGCTTTGTTTGAATCAAGCTAAATTTGTCGATTGAAAACATTAATAGGTTGCAGAATTTGAGCTGGTGTTGCAAATAAAGATCGCACTGACTTTGTGGTGATTTATCTCTGCAAAACAAACAAACAAAAACTGAATCATGGCACAACCTCCATGACTGAGGAATGAAAAGTGCCAAAAACTGCACTTCTTTAAGTGTCCTCTAGAGGCCGGCTCCAAATGTATCATAATCCCCTTTAGGCCTCCTACAGACGGCGTGATTTTTGCGATCTTATAAGATTAATGTAAACCACACTGTGCTGATCTAATAATATTTGGTACGACATACATGTGCACCGTGCGATGAGGTACCCAGTGAATCGTAGGCTGCCAAGCAAATCAACACGGAGCGTCAATAGCATCATCAGTGTCCGTCAACCTGATCGAGCTGAGGTTGCCATGGCGGTTAGCATAAAGCTAGCTCTTGCCATAGTGGCCTTCATGTGCATTAAAAAAAAAAGAGGAGGAATAGAAAAATGTGTACACGGTTGTGGTGAGGAAAACAAGGTTGGGTTGCCATGTTATCGTTAGCATTAGCTTTAAGAGCTCTGGCGCCTGTGTGGTTGATTGGTGCGTCCTTTAATGTTGCATTTCTATTGGTTGGTTATTTGACGTAGATCGTAGAAGCATTCACATAGTGAGATGATTGTCCTAAATTATAAACTTATATTAGCTTAAGCAACATTTTAATAATAATGATACCGTTATAATTGTTTTTTTCCTGCAGAGAAGTCGGTACGACTGATTCTTTTAATACAACAACTATTCGTCAACTAGCTAATTAGCCTGCTAATGACTTAGCCTTGGGCAGACCTGAACATGTGCTAGCCCATTACTCCTCTGTAGCGTCACCCCATCCGTAATGCACGGTCCTTCTGGTTTTTAATAACCAGGATTGCGATGGCCAATACACCAAAGTCAAGGCTTCAAAACGCTTGTCCAAAAAGAAACGGCTTTTCTGTCATTTTAAATATTTGACTAACTCTAAACATATGAATGAGTAATCTAATAAACACATATTTTATATTGCTTGCGTTGTCATGTATGCAAGCACACAATTTCCCCGACACTCCTCAGCAGCTGCTTCTGCGGCTAATCAGTACTGTGTCTCTGCAGGACAGCGGTGAATAAATAATGAATAAAATGACAAGGGATGTAAAACTATGACTCTGTACTGAGAGCTGTCCATGAGTCTGTAGCAGCAGCCTCTTTGTACACACCTTGCAGAACAGGTCTAAATTCTGCTGTTTCCTCATTAATCTTTTGGCCTCTCAGGGCTGTTGTTCTCCGTGACAGTGACTTGTACTCTGGCTTGACAAACGGCATCAGCTCCCGGAGGCTTTCTCCGTCCACAAAACTCAATGGGAGCATATTTTCAGTCCCCAGTTTCTGTATTAGCGGGCTAATCTCTGCTCTGGTATGATCACAATGAGGGGTGCTAACAAGGCTTTCAGATGATGTGATGCGAGACTGCCTGCTGTCTGTCTCCACTGGTTTTTTCCTTCTGCTGTGAGTGCACATGATTAAGCATTAAACAAGTATTTCTATGAAATGCAAGTTTAGATGCATATCTTGCAGTGCATGTTATTGTCGACTTTTTGTCAAAGTACTTCCAGACATCATTTTGCTGGTCCCGGCTGACATGGTGCGAGAAATAATAATAATATTAACTGATTTATATTGCACTTTTTAAAAACATGTTACAAAGGGCTTTATTATATAAACAAGCAAAACTGCTTTTCATACCGCAAAAGTACAAATCAAAAACTAATAAAAGTAACAGTTAGGCAAATAAACAGGTGCTTGACATAAAAACTAGATACCCGTATCAATCAGGATAAGGAAAAACGCTCAGTAAAGAAATTCCCCTTCCCAACTGCGACAAGAGTAAAGGGAAAACAGTCAGGACACTCTGCAGAGAGAATGTGAGAAAGAGAACAAGGAAGGCTTAGCTGGGCCAGAAGCCAGTTTAGGCTGGAGCTCACCCCCATCGGGTTAGGCTGTACGCCTTACGATCTTTTTTCTCTACAGTATTCAAGACCCAAGACATCAATTCAACATATATGTCACTGAAAACCTGCCAAAGAAGTTCACAACAATGCCAGCAGTTAAAAAAAAAGCCAACCGATGAAATTGAGTTTTAAGAAGCCATTTTAAAAGAGGACATGGAGTTCCACTTCTGTGGGGCCCAATCTGGAAAGGCTCGGCCACCTTTTGTGTTGAGTCAGGTTTCAGGAAATGATAGTAGGCTGGGGCTGCTGTGGCTCAGTGGTAGAGTCGGTTGTCTCTCAACAGGAAGGTCAGGGATTCAATCCCCAGCTCCTGCAGGCACATCTCCGACGTGTCCTTGGGCAAGACACTTAACCCCAAGTTGCTCCTGCAGCTTTGTCAGCGGCGTGTGAATGTGTTGGATTAGTTAATACTGATTGACTGTTTACATAGCAACCACTGACATCAGTGTGTGAATGGGTGTGAATGGCTAGGTGTGACCTGCGGTGTAAAAAGTACTTTGAATAGTCAGAAGACTGTTTTGGTAAATGGCCCATTAACTATTATACCAGTAGTTTAGTAAGACCTGCTGGTGCAGGATCTCACAAGGAGTAAGCAGGTCACAGATAGGCTGGGGCCGGGCCATTTATGGCTTTGAAATCAGCAATAAAGTATTTTCTATAGCTCACAGGTAGCCAGTTAGGGGAAGCAAGGACAGGTGTAATGTGGTTCTTGAGGTTCAAAGTAACATTGATTATTGAGATCAACAACAAGTATTGTACGAATCCTTACTTTTTATCCTGTCTGTCCTGAACAACTTGTTCATTTAATTTCAACTGGTGCTTATTGCTCTCTATGATTAGTAAACAGACATGTTAAGTGTGAATTGAAAACCCTCTTTAAGATCACACAGCTCATCAGTTTTCCTGAAGCATTTTGTGCTGTTGAGTTATTGCCGTCTGACAGGGAAGTAATGTTTTTAAGGGCTTATGTGTCTCAGTGATGCAACCCTGGCTGCAGCTCACACTTAGCTGTTTAGCAATTACAGCCATAATTGGAGAGGAGTTATCACCCGTATGCAAGGTCAGGGTGCCACATGTCAAGTGTGCTGTTTACTGAAGTGAAACTGAAGCAAACTGCTGATCCGAGCAGCAGGCTGGGTTACACTCAGCGGCCCCGCGTCGTCACGTGGACAGCTGGTGACAGGTGTACATGTCATTCTGTAGATCTGCCTCGGTAGTTTTGTAGGTTAAAATGTGGAGTCCCGTGTGCTGCGATATGTGCTCATTCTCACCTGATGCCGGCTGACGCTCAAAGGCGGAGGAATGTGCGGAATTCAACTTAACATGTCTGTGTGAGGCTCAAGACTCAAAGTCACATGATGTGGTGAGGAGACACCCTGACTTAAAGTCATGTTAGTCGCCTTCTATCGCAAGTTCCTCTGTGATCACAATCGGATCAGATCAGATCAACACGCTCAAAGTTATTCTGCAGACTGACAAGCAGAGTCTCACAGGCCAAGGCTTTCTGAGGGACATGATGCAAAACATTCACATTGCAGCTCTTCTCCAGCTTTTTTCACATGTTTTCCTTACTATCCAAACTTTGTATTTTGACAATCCTAATGTCTCATATTAGCTGTCAAATGGCTGTTTACATAATAATAAGCGTGTTGTGGTTCTGGTCAGGATTGAGAGGGCACAGGGGGCATGTTGGCTCGCACCATCAGAAAAAAACTATTTCAATTCCAAATAATGTCAGTAATTTCCCACAAATGGCAACGATGTAAAAAGCCTTGTTAATGCTTCTTCATATTGTAGTGCTGGTTACAACAATCAAGTTACATCATCAAGATATTATTGTGGACTCTTGGAAAGATCTCCTTTCTGTCATTTTAGACTAAAACATAATCAGTTACTATGAAAAATAATGATCCATTTAATTGATACTGAGAAAACGTGTAGTTGAAAACCTGGTTTGAACAGGTTCTTAAATGTCCAATACTGATTATAAGTCTATCCCAGGTTGTATAATTTGTATGGAAGCCCCAGGAGTACATACACCCATACATTTATTTTACTCCATTCTCCTGTGAAACCCATAGACTGTATAAAGCATGGACGTAGTCTCCATGACGCCATCCATTGGTTACTGAAGGAGAGGTTAGAAGCCAAACAAGGGCGGTCGCCATATTGGAAATGCCATCTCAACCTAACCTTCAGTCAACCTGCTAACAGACAGAGGTGGAGCTTAGTGTGTCTTTAAACACCTGACAAACAGAGGCAAGGGGTACCGTTTGCAATCGCATCAACAATGCCCCTAATCATGCAACTTATATCCTTCATGGAATCAAAACGGCGAGTAACACAAATATTCACCTCTGTAAAGTGTGTGCCAATGAAGAAATGAACTACTCCTACTAAAATCGTTTTTCAGACCAGCTTATAAAAATGTGTGCTTCTGTTGTATATATGTACATTTTAACATGGGCTGTAATAGGGATTCCTTGGCTTTTGCAGCAAGCCTCAAGTGGACACTCAAGGAACTGTATGTTTTTGATTTTGCTTAATTTTTCAACAGCGGAAGTTGCTGCTTTATCAGAGCAAGTCATTTCCGATTATTTATCTATTTTATGTTGAGATAACAAAGCTGCCAAGATAGCGAGATAAATAAAGTTCAGCTCTAGAGAAGATAACAAAGATTTACTCCTTAGTGCAGGACACAGAGTGAGACAACATGTACAGATGCATGTCCACTCAGGGCTCCCGTAGTTTTTGATGACATTTAATGGATTCAGTGTTAAAAGTGAGCTGATATCAGATAGGATAAACAGATATTTGAAAGGAAAAGTGTCGGAATGAGAGGAGGTAGATTTGTATTATTTGTATATCGAGAATTAAGACGTGAAGACAGTTTGAAAGCCAGAAAAATGAAATCTCAGATATCTGATTTGTTTTCCTATTTTGCATTATGAGAATCAAAACTGTCCAAAAACCAGCTGGGACGTTTAGATTGAATTGTTCTACTCTAATTCATTTTTTACTTTGACTGAGAGCTCTTCTTGATAGTAAACCTTTCAATTCAGTTCTGGAAATGCAGTTTTAAAAAATGAATCTTCATGCCTGGTCTTAAAACTTTCCATAAAATTCTAACGGATCACATCTGGGCTCCTGAAACATTACTCTCTTGATCTTTTCCAAATGATGGATGTATTTGATTTGATTTCTTTATAGATTTATCATCATTGTCTGATCACGAGCTCCTTTAAATCGTGTCAGGAGGAAAGACAAGCTGCAGTGTAGTCCACAGGTCGACACGTACCTGCACTGCACATGCTGGTTCCATAGCTGAAGTCTGTTTGGACTTCTGTATTTACGATTTATTTACTTTATTGGACCATATCGAGCTCTGTGACCCCCCCCCCCCCCCCCCCACCAGTCACTCTGCTCATCCTCATGTGTCGGGGGGGCGGAGAGAGGAGGGGGGAGGAAACCCACAGCTCAGCGTTTTTAAGTGTTTACCGTTTGTACCAAGTGGGCAGATTTTTATCTACATGGCGCTGTCGGGTCCAGAGAGGGGGGAATAACACTTTTGAATGCTCAGCCGAATGAGCAACAAAAGCTGTGAGTTCAAACAAAGACCCCCCCCCCCCACACACACACACACACACACACAGCCGCCACAGCAACAGCTGCCAGGACCGTACACCCCGGCTTCAGGCTGCACCTCTGGCTCACATGTTACTCTACTGATCACACACAAACACACACACACACACACACACACACACACACATAGAGGGGGTGTGTACGTGTTTGATGAGCCACCATTGATGTACTGACTCTCAGGTTTTGGACTTATGTAGACCAGTTTACTTCACAGGATCAGGAGACAGGTTGTGATTGGTAAGGTGTCTTCTTCAAATTGCTGGTTTTGTGAACACCGCAGTACAAAAGCAAAAAACACTTCATAGATAATGAATCAGCAAATGTTCACATGAGAGCAGCTAAAACAAGACACCTGTGGGCATTCAGTCTAAAAAATCCCTTCAACAATCATCTGTGAGGATTTTTCTTTTAATCGACTTGACTTCAGAACATCCACAGAGTCACGAGCACAATGATGTATTACCAGAAGGCACAGCAGCGGGGTATCTGTTGTTTGCCCCTCTGTTACCTCTCCACCCACTCACCTGACAGTAGAGGAATATTCTGTACGGACTCTCAGGCAGACCGCGTTCACTGCAGCTTAACTCACACTCACAACTAGGGCTGGGAAAGTAATAGAGATTCAATTTCAATTACAATGTTGGCGTCCCACAATCATGAAAACAAGATAATCGAGATGAATCAATTATTGTGCCTCAATGTTGATTATATGTTTCATATGGACATCACCACTACCACCTACTACCTCTTTTACTTATTCATTTTCATGTATTGCTTGTTTTTTTTTTTTAAAGAGGACATATTGTCCCCCTTCTCCACCTTTTCAAACAGTCCCCTGTGGTCTAAATGTGTGATCTGTGCTGTGCTTTGATCAAAATATAACATGAATCAAGCACCAGAGGAGGTTTGTGACCCTGTATAAACCAGCTCTCTCAGAACGCTCCGTTTTGGTGTGTGTGTCTCTTTAAATGCAGTTTTCTCCATAGACATCACTCTAAACATCACTCCCTGTGGACTAGAAATGGCCGACTTGCGCAAAAGTTTTGTTCTAGGCTGGGGGTGGAGTCCATGGGTGGAGATACCAGGGGAGGGGAGGTTTTTTTACCAGAATCCTGAGCATTTTTCTCTGTATTGTAAGACTTATGCAGACCACAAACAAAGGACTAGATGGGTTTATTTCACATTTTGTGGCTCAGTAGAAACTCAGGTTACCCAAATATATGTTCAAAAACACTGTACATAATATGTCCCCTTTAAAGTGTTCAGCATCTTATTCAGACATGAATGAGGGCTCTATAGCTTTTTATTTAGTTTATTGTAAGGATGCCCTCCAGCAGCTGCACACAGGAGGTCGGATTTGATAGGGTTGATTAATATTGCTCTAAATTAGATGAGAATGCACCACAGTCTGTCTGGCTTCTCTTGCATGAATGGGAGCTGTAGGTACTTGTATGGGGTTGCCAGTGATCTGCCCTTGAGCAAGTTGGGGAACCGCGTCTAATTCCAACAGCATGTGGGAGTCCTGGAAGATCATGAGGTGATAAAGTGTTGCTCTTGTGACTGTAATGCTAACCCGTGTCCTGTTTCTGCTGTGTTTTCAGGACCGGAATCGGCCCTTCGACGCTTTTAGCTTGCACTCATTGGAGAATTCCTTAATGGATATGATAAGAACTGACCACGACAAAGGTAAACCACACCCTGCCGGTGGCCCACCAATGACTATCGCTGATATTATATGGAGGAATCATTTTGCAGGTTAGGAATATTCATACGTTCATGCTTACAGTATTTTTATTTTATTTTTGCTTCATTCGAATTCGTCATCCCTGCATACATTTTTTTATTTCTATTTGCCAATCTCTCGACCAATCAGGTGTGGATCATAATGTTCTTTTTCAAAATTCCAGTGATTAATGATTAACATCATGAGCCTTACCTGCAAAATCTCTCATGATTTTTGTTTGTGCGTGTTTCTGTTGGTGTGTGTGTTTGTGGTGGAGTAGACATACAGCGATGTGCTATCATGTTTTCTTTACTTGCAAACTGTGTTTTCCTTTTTTTTCCATTCTTTAACTTTTGACTCTGGTTGAAATCAGTGGATCAAGTGTCAATGTCACATGACTTGTGCTTCTGTTGCCTTGATGATGTTAGTATAAATGTGTATAGTGGATCTGAATCTTTTTGAGGATGATGTTCTCCTACAGCAGAATCAGAAACACTCATGTCAGGGCTGGGCAAGGGAATGAAGCCTGAAGGGGAATGTGATCAAATTTATGCAAATATTGAGGATAAACTATTAACTTTTTCCTGGAATTGGATCGTTCAAACAGCCAATCACACAGAGGAAATAGCGACATCAGCCAGTTAGTCTGTAGGATATTTTTTAGTGCATGACAAGGTTGCAGACTCTCCCCTGCTGTAAAGAATTGTTTGAGCTGCGCTTAAAGACAGCTGGGTCCTCTGTGAGCTCACTTGCTCAAATGTCACAAAAAGTTTAAATTCATCACAATTACAACATTTTGGTCTGGTCAAAATGTTGTCACAGACACCCTCAGTGTGCAGGCCTATCTTCTTCCTCAGTCTGCTGTTTTTCCACGGTCCTGCACCTACTGTATATGTGATGTGCGTATAACTACCTCCTTTTCCTCTGTGAAGGGTGAACAAAATGCATGGAAGTGAAGTTATTTCCCAAAATTAAGAAATTGTTGATATCAATAAACAGCCTTTTAAAGTTAACATAAACCATCTGACTTAAGGCCTCCGTCCTGATCAGGTAACTCCACAAACCGGCAGCATTATCTCATTTGCATTGGAAGAATATGATTACATATATATATATTTTCATTACCATTTTGCTTCACTTTAACATGTGTGACATGTCTCAAGACTTCGCATAGCCCTAAGATCAGGGTTATCAGTGCTTCCAAGTAACCTTGTGGAGTGTAGATTCATGAAAGAATAAAAGAGCGTCACGTTGTTTGATCTCCTGGAGAGAAAAGAGAGTTTATGAAATCATGAAAACAGATATCTCTTCACACCCTTTTAAGGCCATCCAATGTATGTCAGGCCCTCTAAGCTAATATTTTCGTAGCTCAGGTCACGTGCATGCTGTAAAAACTTTGGATCCAGTCTCCCCGTTGGGGCCCTGTCAGGTTAGGGTGGAGGGTTTATATGCTCTCCCCGTTCTCACATCTTTAAAATGGAAAGATTGGTGGTACAGTCTGTGATGAGCAGAGCATGTCGCTTTCTCGTGTGTGGAGTCTGCTGTCCTATAGTCCCGTCCTGTGAGAGAAGTGTTAGAGCATCGTCCGGCCCTGCTTATGTTCACTGTAGAGGTGTGGTGACATCCTGCAGGGCTTTACAGACTGTTTATCAAAGCTCAGGAGCAAAGACAGAGCACATACAAGGGAATACAGAAAGTCTGCTAGATGTGAAGAGGTGTGCATTCCTGTCTTCTCTCTTCTCTTGTTTACCCCTCTCCTCATGTAGACTGCGTGGGGCTGCGGTAAGCATGTGCCAACGGCATCAGCTCTGCCTTGCATGTGCCCAGTCTGCTGTAATGATATATTGAAGAAACATGGCTGACAGAGCATTCCCATTTCATAATTTAGATCTTGATTTCACATCACAAAGCCAGTAGGGAACATCCTGTCCAATAGATGCCTTACATTTCCTTCATTTTCAGGTCCGTTAATTGTTAAAATTGTCAAAATGATAGTGGCCATATGGTCCAGTCTTCTGAGATGTATAGCCTAGCTTGCATGCTAGCACTCTCACCTGTTTCCCCATAAAGGGGCCGGGCTAACCTGCAGCTCATGTTGCTCATGTGGACAGGTTCAACAGCTGCTCCTGAACTATATAACGAACATTCATTTAGTGAGATAATTTTCAAGGCCCCTTTAATCTTTAAACATTAGAAGTGCACTCTCAGTCTGCCTTCAGTGTCCGCCAGCTCGTTTGAAACGGCGTGCAACGAATCTCAATATACGTTGGGCCACGTAGGATGCATGGGGGTGGAACCTTTTCGTCGGCAGGGGAAAGGAGGATGCATTTGCGGTCCCCATTTGAAAGAGCCTTTGAAACTGGACGGCCTTGGAGTGAACACAGAATGGGCACTTTCAGGCTCGACTCTTAGACTCCACTTTCAAAGGCCTTATTACATTGTGTAGCAAACACTGTTCCTGTAGGAGGACTTTTACTCCCCCAGTCTCTACAGTTATTTGCCATTTAATTGTAAGAAGCATTTTAAAATGATAACGTGACAGCGCACAGTCTAAGCCAGTGACAAAATTGGGTGGAATCAAGGCTCGTATTCAGATGCCAGTGTTAAGGCAAATTTTCACTTTTTTTAGTTGTTGAGTTCTTACTTGAACAGATCTAGGTCAGTAAGTGTTATGTGCAGCCACCTATGATAAGACGGGGTGATGATGAGAGAAAACATGATTTTAATGGGTGTATTTCTGCCAATAGCTGTGTTTTAAGGCACTTTGAGGATAGATAGAAACAAATCACCGTCTGAGGACCACCAGTCAAAACTAATTAACACCGTCGGCCCAGTTTCACATTCCTAGCAGAACACGTCTCACCCACATCCACAGATGTGTCTGACATATTTCCCATTGTGACTGGAATAGTTCTTTTAAGAGTCCTTGTTTGGATGAGTGAGTGTGTGTTTTTTTTTTTTTTTAAAGAAGCAGAAGCATTTTTTAAATGGTACAAATCTGAATTACTGGGTCCGCTAAAAGAGTATGATGTCATCCCACCCACACCCCCTCTTCTCTCCGCTGGAAGGGAGGCAATTCGTTGTGAGTCAACCAGCAAAAAAAGCCTTTTTCAAAACCCTTCTGATTTTGTTCCCCCTGAAATACCTTTTCAGGACAGGCTTCCCCTGAAAATGTCCTGAATTACTCTTTAACACATGTCCCTCACAGTGGGAGACTTTCCCTGTCCGACTGGAGGAAGTGGGCGGCTCAGGAGGCAGGAGATCACGCAAACAGGACGTTGCTGAGTTGGCGGACAAATCAAACAAGTGATGACATTTTTTGCCTTTATATCCCATTTAATGCTATGTGCATTTAGGCATATGTGCAGTATAAATGAATAAGCGGAAAACACATTGAAGCGGCTTCATTACGTGCACAAAGATTGTTCTCTGGTCGCTCATTGCTCACGTCAACATGCATCAACCCTCCTACTCGCGCATTTCTCTTAATGTTCCTGCTGCATTCTCAAATCAACTCTACCCAACTTCCTGCAGACAGTTTGCTGGTGGGACTGCAGAAAAAAGTTCAGATAAGGTCGGGGGTGAAAAAATTCAGATATGTCACATTCAGCTCACTGCAAACCTATTGACGAAACATTCAGGAGTTTTGTGCATGTGTAAGATAGTAGGTAGAGTCAGCTGCAAAGTGTGAGGTGGAGAGAGATATTTTATTCTTTTTATAACTTTGTTCTGCCTGAACAAACAAATGCTTTCTGGTCCACGTGTAGTTCCTGAAATGGGTCAGCTGAGCTCACAAGTGGAGATCCAGGCACCCCCCCACCCCACCCACAAAAACACAAACACACCAGAGATTCTCCCCTTTGGCCTGGAAAAACACCACCAGTTTGACAACAGCCTACACACACACACACACACACTCAGGACACACAGAGCCAAATGCTCCTGACATGTAAATCAACTGTGACATTCCATACAAAGCGGACTCACCTCAAACACTCTCTCAGGCTGTCACGGTCGTCTCTGAAAAGATGACTTCACAGACTGGATACTGTGTCTGCAGTATGAACCACTCCCCACTCCCCACTCCCCACTCCCCACTCCCCACTCCCCACACACACAAACACACTCTCCATGTTGTCACTATCCATTTGAGATCATCCAGGGTGTTAATAAGTCCCCGAAGTCCTCGTGGCAGCCGAGTGTAAATCAAACCCGCCCACAGTGTCTCTGCTCTGGTCTGAATCCCAAAGCATCTCTTTGTCTCTATTTGTGTAGGAACTCTGTTGCAAATGTTTGTTTTTTTTTGCAAAAGTAATGTTTATATTTGTTTTTTTTTCTTTAATAATAGTTTAAGAGTAGAGTAGTTTCTGTTTTTTGTCAATGATTCCAGCTGAGCAGCCCCGCACAGTGACTAAAAATTTCAAACCACCAAACTGGAACCCTTAAAGCGTTCTCCCTTTATATGCACTGTACACCTGCATGATATGAGAAAAATGTGCAATGTTCAATATTGCAAAAAAAAAGAGGTGCAATATATAAACAAAGAGTGCACAATAGCGATAATTTACTGTTTTAATGTTTACATGCTGTTCTTCTTGTTTTACCAGTGTTTGCAACATGTTTCTCTTGAATCCAAAACAAGTCCAAAAACAAATACATTGGCATCAATTAACCTGAGGTCAGCACACAGCTAGCTTGAGTTTCCTCTGATTTCCTCAAAACTGTGTGAAATCATCAGCATTATACTCAGGTGTCCATGCAAAATGTAAAAATGTCTAAGCTCGGCACAGGCGTGCAATTTCAGGGCGATTCTGACCTGAGTCGGGACTGACTGAAGTGAGGCGGATATCAGACCAAACGTCGACGTCTGCTGTGCAGTGTACAGAGTGGAATGAGTTTGATCTGCAGCTCCTGACCAGCTGGATGAGTTAGGGTGTTTGGAATTTAGATTGTACGACTGTAGACTCACACACAGTGAACGCAGAGCAACGAGCTGATTTCAAACCTTTTTTTCTTTTTTTGATCAGATATGGGATCTCTTTTAGTTCAGATTTTGGATTAATGGCACAGATTGGGTTAATAAACACGTTTTTATGCTAAGGTTTTGCTAAAAGTGACGAGACAACCCAGTGTTAGCCGACAAGGACATATGAGGCGAAACATAATCTCATAGCCAAACTTTAATCTTTTAAAGTCTATTAATAGTTCTTTGGACTGGGTATTAATAAAATAAAAACACCGACTTCATTTGGCGTAGATAGTGTTCACTAGTTAAGCTTCCATCAGGCACTCCTGTGTTGATTTCACAGCCTGTGCTGTGTCACCCATGATGTATGAGGTACATAGGTGTAACAAAAGGTGTGAGGTCTTAATGAAGCCAGTAGTCGAGGGACAGCAAACACTGGTGCTGTTAGACTTTGTGGGCTTGTTGACAGGATCATCGGTCAGTGGATAAGAGCTGACACGCACGCACACACATACACACACACACACACACACACACACACACACACACATAAACACACGCACGCACGCACGCACGCACGCACGCACGCACGCACGCACGCACGCACGCCCGCACGCACACACACACACACACACACACACACATACAGGGGCTCTTATCAGGAGGAAAACAAGATTTATAAGTGCAGCACAGGTCAGGTGAGTTACAGTGGAAGAGGGCAAGGTGCTCAGTCGTCTTTAAAACACTGTAAGAGAACACACAATGCTATTTCTGTCTCTACACTCTGTAAAGCTAAATAAAGGTTTAAAAAAAGTTATTGATGGTGTTTTCGCACACGCACAAAACTACCTAAAACTTCTTGCAAATGTTTGGGGTGTACTGCAAATTATTAGCAAGACTTCTATTCTGCCAGCCCCCCTAGTAAATTTCTGGCAGAAGTTTGGGCGAGCTAATGCGTGAGCACAGCAGGTGATATTAATATTACGCAACCAGTGGAGTCGGTCGTCTATCAAACAGAAGGTTGGTGGTTCAATCCCCAGCTCCTACAGCCACACGTCCCATGTGTCCTTGGGCAACACACTTAATCCCAAGTTGCTCCCACTGCTTCGGAGGTGGTGTATGAATGTGTATGAATGGGATGAGTTACTTCTGATGGACTCTTCACACAGCAGCCTCTACCTGCAGTGTGGGAATGTGTAGGTGTGACCTGTAGCATAAAAGAGCCTTGAGTAATCAGAAGACTAGAAAAGTGCTATACAAGCTCAAGTCCATTTACAATATTACAATTTATCATCATGCATGTAATAAAGGTGCCTCATGGCCAGGTCTCCCTTGAAAAATAGGTTTTTAATCTCAATGGGACCAACCTGGTTAAATAAAGGTTAAATAAAAAATAAATCATACTTTCATCATTGAAAAAACTGTCATCATAACATTGGATTCTGTTGCTTGTTCACCATTTTGACACCTCTCCATCCCTTACCGCTGAAAGGAAAGGTCTCCCACTGTCAGGAACATATGTGAACAAGCAAATCTGGAAAATGTCAGGTGTAGCCTGCCTAAAATATTTTTGTGAGTGCATGTGTGAAAACAGCTTGAGTTAAGGATTTCACTTCCTTGTGCAGCTCTTGAAGATCCTGGTAGTTTTGTGGTGAGCTTGAACTATGTGAACTTTTCTTTTAGTTCAGGGTCAGGGAGCACTCACCCAGCTTAACCTTAGGTGAAAGTCAATGTTTCAAACACATTTCTTGTGCTGATGTTTGGCCCACAAGCTGGACTTGACCTCTTAACTTTTCAACCCTTGCAGCTAAAAAAACACTTGAGCTGATGTCAGAGGGATGCCCTGTACTTTAAACACGCGTAATGACTACACAGAGATAAGAACAAATGAGCTTTAGCACATTCCTTCCAATAAACAGCACTGTCAGAGTGTGTTTTGTTATGGTGGAAAATTCATGACTCCTGCTAGCATGACTGAGCTAATCCAGTCCAAGCAATACAACAAGTCTGGGCTTGTTTTTGTCTTATTAAAATCCTGGCTTTTCCAGATCTCTAAAGCCATGAAATATTATTGAGGGCATTAATATCACTGCCAAGCTGTGCATCAGGCTTAACTGGATTGTGGAAATCCTCTATTATAATATGAAAGGCATTTAATAGTTTTATGATTATGAAATAATAAGTAACAGTGGGTGGTTGGCACCAGTAGGGATTTAATCCGAGAAAAATGCTGAAACAATCTGTGTTCATAATGAGCGCCATTTTCTATAGTTTAAAGTGTTAAATGTTCAAATCTGAGGGCTCTGTTGTGATCATCTTGTCGGGGGTCGTTGGGTTCAGTTCAAGTTGGTTTGAAGACAGACAGACAATTACTCATCAGGTTTCCTGAAAGAAACATCCTCCCTCCAGAGTTTTCCAGTCTTTTATCGGCTTTGTGCCAGACACTTGCCCTCAGCTGGTATTCTTTTCTTGTTTTTCACCTTTTTTTTTTTTTTGCCAGTGTCGTGTTGGTAATTGAAGGTTTCTTTGGCAGCAGTCAGCAAGAAGAAGTGCAGAGCTTGGAGGCTCCTTGCTGAGCTGTGTTTTTTCATCAGTGCTAACACTTCCACACCTCGCTGTTGGCACAACCGCTCTGATCTCATAACTTGTGCTGAGGCTTTCTACCAGAGGTGTGATCGGGAGTCAGAGAGGGCAGGTGGGACACACTCATGGTGATCAGCTGAATTTTATTTAGAGAAAATGTAACTGCAGCGCTCAGATATGTTAATACAAGTCGGCCGAACGTCTTCTCCCTCAGGTATCGTCGTGGTAAATCTATGACGACGGACAGGATTGATTATTGGTTCCAGTGACTCAGCAGGTAACTCCCTTGATTTAGTTTTTGACTGTTGATAAACTTTAATCAACTTTAATTCTATAATTTGAAAAGTAAAAGGTACCAAGAGGCCCTTAAGCCAGAGAAGCAAATCAGAACCAGGGAGCAGTGTTGCCTCCAAATCAAAGGAATCCTTCATAGGACCCTATGAAAATGTCCATTCTTAGGCTAAGAGTTACGCATAGTTTTGAGCAATAAGGGGTGTGGCCGATCGAATGACAGGCAGGAAGCTGTTTTCCAGGTTGCTATGCTTCACTTTAGCTAAAACCTGGTACTGACCTCTAACTGTCCTCTTTTGTTCGTGTTGCTTTCATCGTTTAGATATGCTAGGTAAAGATGGCGAGCTAGGTGAGTGTGTTTCAGCAACCAATTCATTCATTCACCCCGCTTCAACTCCACCTCTTTGGAAGTCAGTTGGAGTCAGCCTTTTAGATATGTCTGCCATCGTTGGGCCGCTTCAGAAACCAATGGGTGACTTCACCAAGGCGACATCCATGATGTTTTATACGGTCAGTTTTATACACTCAGTCAGTGTGTGTGACAGTTTTTCTTAAACAGAGAAGGAGAGTTTAGTTAACAGTTGGATGTTTACTTTTATAGCACAGTCACTTTAACAAAAATGAAGTTTGAGAACTTACAGAGTTGGATCTCATTTCTGTTCTGTCCTAGTTTTCCCTGGAGTCAGATTTGATTTGGACTAAATGTAAATCACCTAAAATCCATGTTCCCTGTAATCAAAGTGGCCTCTGTCACTGGGACGCTGCTCAGTGTGGTTTTGTGCTCAGCGTTTCTCTTCCAACATTCCCTCATGCCCCCCCCCCCCCCCCCCCCCCCCCCCCCCTCCGGGACTGACATTCCCTTCCTCATGGCTGTCCAAATCTCCAGAGTAAGCAGTGTGACTATCATTCCTCTGTTGGTTGAGTTTCAATCCAAGCTCTAAATCCGGGCATTAACTGAGCTACCTAGCTAACGTCAACGAGTAAACAATTTGTTTATCAGGATACTTCATTAACCACTGACAGTTCAGCTGGAGTGAGGACAATAGAGAGAGTATAAAATCAATCAAGCCCAGCCCACATAAACAATCTAAAGTTTGTGGACATTGACCTCGACCGACTATAACTTCAGGTCTTGAAGGGATGCCTATTCAAGCTTGTAGGCTGACATTTGACTGCCAACTTCTACCATAGTGACCCATCGCCATCTGTTTTAACAACAACTTTAATTATTTGACACAAAAATATTTTTTTCTTCTTCTTTTTAAGATTTATTTTTGGGCTTTTTGCCTTTATTTTTAGATAGGACAGTGGTTAAAATAGAATATGGAGAGAGTGAGTGGAGAATGACATTTAGGAAAGGAGCCGCAGGTCCGATATGAACCTGGGCCGCCCACTTGGAGGACCACAAACTCCGTTCACGGGGCGTGACCTAACCTCTAGTACTGCGCCTAACTGCACTAGTATAGCATCAAAAAGTACTGAAGCTTTTTTTTTAAATATTACTTCGGTCATACCTTTAACCCCAAAGGAATCCCCGTCGTACAGGAGCCTCTCTGTGTGGAGTTTGCATGTTCTCCCCGTGCATGTGTGGGTTCTCTCTGGGACTCCAGCTTCCTCCAACAGTCCAAAGACATGCTGGTTAGGTTAACTGGTTACATTACATTGCCCCCATAGGTGTGAATGTGAGTGTGGCTGGTTGTCTATATGTCAGTTGTCTATATGTGATTGACCCGAGTCCAGTCCAGGGTGTACCCTGCCTCTCGCCTGGGGATCTGCTCCAGCCCCCCGCAACCCCGAACGGGAAAAGCAGTACAGATAATGGATAGGATATTGGCAAGTTTTCGGTAATGTTTTTGTGCAATTTAGACAGTGTGCAGGAGTTTGCTTGCAATTTTTGGTTGATTAAAAACAGAGTTTCCCATTATCAGGTGACTAGGACTTCCATTTGTTTTTGCTGTGGTATCAAAACAGGTGTCATTATTATTAGATTTTTACTTTAAAATCTAGTATTGCTACATCCCTATATTGTGGTTTATCAACATTGTCCAGTTGCTTTTAACCACATGATTCTTTCCAATGACTCCTCTGGAGCACAAAAGCCACTGGCTGTGTTCAGGTGATCCTTCCCTTACTTTCTCCCCGAGCGATCGGGTCATGGTTGCTGTTCAGTCCGATGATTGTCATTAGCGTGAAGACGAGGTATGATTGAATCTGTGTCTAAAGGCAGCAGACTGTGTGCCTCCTGAGTGTTGGCGCTGCTGTGCCTGCATCACGGGGAGGTTGAGAATAGCTCAAGCGCGCAGTGAGGAAATGTCAGCAGAAGAGCAGTGACAGAAACTGAGGGGCCCCTCAGGCCCCCTGCCACTCGACTCCCGGGGGAAGCAGATGCCACAGGTTCAGATCTATTTAAGTCTTTAGGAAGGCAACTGTCCCCCTCGTTCACCCAAAATGACTCACGTAGCTGGAAAGGCCAGCACAGATCAGTGTTTGGTGCAGTTTTTGCCCAAGTACTGTATAAACATGTCACAGCTTTATGTTTTTAATAAGTTCACTGGACTGACAACTGGTTTCTACAGGGTAATGTCCTTTATTGATCCTTTTTGCCCAACCAAATATTGATGGGAATTCTGGTTCTTTTTAGTGAGCCAGATCATTTGGCTCAGCTCACAGTCTTTCGGCTCCCAAACGGCTCTTCACTTTACCACTTATACCTTTTATGATTTATACATGTACACATATATCGCTTAAATTATTCAATACATTTTTTGTACTGAAGTATTCAAAAGTAAAGATGCCATTTTCTAATATCAATAAATTGCTCTAGCCAATTGTTTTCATTGCATTCACTCCCTCCTCTTTAGCGCACCCGTTTATGAACGCTGCGATGGACCCCCGCCCCTCCGTGTTTGGTGGCATGATCCTTGCCTAACCTCATGTGATGCATGCTGTGTTGCACAGCACGCATATGACATTCAGTGACTGCATGCATGGAGCACCAGTAGCGCGGAGATCATCATATCATTCTGCCTTGTATTACTTTCCAAAAAACAATAAAAAAGGATTGTCAATTAAAAGAGCCGGTTCTTTGATCTGGCTCACGACCGACACATCACCACAACCAAATGCAGATGTACTAGCTCAAAGAGACAGTTTGATGAGGAGCTGTAAACATGTGTTCAGATTAAAAGGAATAAACTGCAGAGCTTGATTAAAAATAAAGTTAAAGAAAAGACATGAATAGATATAAATCACTGAAATCATGTGTCAATATGTTCACATGACACATGCACAGTTTAGTTGAGCTACAGTATATAGCTCGATTAGGCCATTGCATTTGATTACAATCATCGTGTAGGTTTAAAAGCATCGGGGGAGAATTTACTTAATAACAGAAGTCCGACAAGAATATTCACAACAAACAAGTGAGAAAGGGGTATGATGTTTACATCCTGTGATTGGCACATTATAATATTACTTCATCATGATCTCTGCTCACCAGTTAGTTCTTCTCCACTCTTTAGTTTACAAAGCATTTACTCATTGATCACAGTGACGGACTCTGTTGCTTGTCCTTCTATCTTGCCTACTGAGATTCCCCCCCCTCCCTCCCACTCCGACATGGAAAACTTCCTGCTGAGAATGTTTTTTAGGAGTGCATGTGTGAAAACAGCTAGAGTTCGGTTTATTTTCAAGGGCAGAAAAGACGAGGGATCTGTTTTCAACAGTGCAAATAAACACAGATAATCTGGCCATCAACTTCTCAGATGTACATTTGCTTTACTTTTGGTCCAAATTCTGAATCAGGCACCTCAGACAGTCAAACATTTGGCTTCTAACCTGGTTATTTTGTTGGGGTAATACAAACAGACCACCCACACATTTACCGATAGATACACAGGGTTCTGCACAGCTACCTCATTGGGCTCCTGAACTAAGAGACACAAACCTTCCCAAGGTGGAAGACTGATGAGATGATAACAGATAACCCTCGGTGTCAGGACATGACTCAGGATGTTCCTCCTCTTCAGGTGCACCGAGTCTCTGTCAACAAAATGTTCATAAGTTGGAAAGAGCAAAGATAATGTGTCACTCAGCCAGGTAAACGTGTTCAAATAAACGTGTATTTGCCCCAGAGGATTCTGACTGAATGGGAAAATGTTTGGAAATCTACATCTGTGGAGCTGCAGGGAGTACCCCCCCCGCCCACCCACCCACCTATAGCTCTGTTTGTTTACAACTTAGGGTTGTCAAGTCTGTGTGAAGTGAAAAACTTTGGACTTGTCGGTTTTGTGAAGTTGTGCACATAAGATGAAAAAGCAGCATCGGGGGCGCTGATAGGCTAGTGGTTATGTTGCACTGCTATATGGAGGCTAAACTCATTGCAGCAGTCATGGGTTTGAATCCAACTTGGGCCCTTTGCTGCATGTCACCCCCCACTCTCTCCTCCCAACATTTCTTCTCCTTTTACTGTCATAATTCTTGACAAATAGAAAGTTTAAGGGTTACCTTTTTGCCCTCAGCTAATCTTTTGTCATTCTTGTTATTAGATACTCATTCAATTATATATTTTTTATGAATAGATTTTTTTTGTTGTTGTTGTAGCTGGGTAATGAGTGGATAACTTTCAACAGTAAATGCTTGATATTTTCATTCTCTGACTTGTGCCGTTTTCACAAAAGCACATTAGGCTGCCTCTGAAATCTTCCCAACATGCCTGTTCACACATACCTGAACCTCACAGGGAGAGGCCATTCTTGTCGGGTGATTGGGGGGTGGGGGGGGGTATCTCAGGAGGCAAGACATGATATAAAAAATATGACACTGAATTGGCGGACGAAGAAACAGAGTCCGTTACTACGATGACAATTTTTGCCTAAATCAAAGCTATGAGTAGTTCGAGATATTTATGGTATTAGCAAATAAGCAGAGAAGGCCGTACCGTGGAATAGAAAACATAAAGAAGCAGTTTCATCACAAACAAAGAGGTCACAATGATCGTAATCTGTGGCCTAACTGGGGACAGTTTTTGGGGCGTCGTTGCCTTTTCGGACTTGGTTGCATTAACCTGGTTGCTTGTTTCTCCCACAAGATCTGGCAACACTGGAGTAACTAACCCCGCTTTTGTTGTATGAGTCATGAAGAGCCCCCCTGGCTGTCTCCGCTATCTGCCTTCTGTGGTCACACATGAAACTTTTGACATGTCAAGTTGCAGCTTTCAGCATGTTGATGTCCTTAATCATGCAGAGAAGCAAGATGTGCTGAGGTGGTTTAGGTGACACTCGTTGTTTGCTTTGTTTTCATGAAATCTACAAGTTCAATGTCAAATATCAATGTGTAGTCCAGGTTCAATGCTGCTTTACTTTCCGTCTTTCTGAATTCACTCTATGTGGGCTGCCTGCCTGATGTTTGTTGAGTGTAAAGCTGGTGTAGGCGGATTTTGACAGAGGGCCCTAATTTAAAGTGGTTAGGGATAAAGGGTGTGCCTCTGCGGCTGCCTCTGCAAATGATGTTGACAGTGAGACAGCAATATTTTGTGCCAAAGCAGGTGAGCTATTTCTGCCTCGGCTTAAGTGTCTTGTTTTGGCGAGTATACCAATAGGATGACGGTGACAGAAAATCAGGAACACTTCCATTTCGACGTCCCACACCGTCCCTCTGCGTTCATGAAAACACTGACAGATGGGCCTTGTGTAGTATGCACACATTGTCACCATAACAGAATACACACTGTGCTGAATTCTTCCAGCTGCCTTTGTTTGTGTGTGTGTGTGTGTGTGTGTGTGTGTGTGTGTGTGTGTGTGTGTGTGTGTGTGTGTGTGTGTGTGTGTGTGTGTGTGTGTGTGTGTGTGTGTGTGTGTGTGTGTGTGTGTGTGTGTGTGTGTGTGTGTGTGTGTGTGTGTGTGTGTGTGTGTTAATATGAGATATGGGGCAACAAAGGAATGACACCTCTTCTTCACATCTGTTCTCTGTGGTCTGTTTTTTATTCATTTCATTGAAAACATTGCATCATTTTTACATTCCCCACTGTAGAACAGAAGTTAAATAAATAATTCTTAACAGCGACTTTTGAATCATTGATTTCAATGTTTTTCCTCTTTTGTAAAATCTTCTCTTTCTTCTTCAACAGGACGAATGGGCCTCAACTTCCACCATCCTGGAGCAGACCACATAATGCCAATAAACAGTAAGTCACCATTGCATTTAATTAGAATTAAATTTCATTTAAATAAAATTTTATTTAAATGAGCGGGTTTTTGCCACAAACAGGATCAGATTGTGATTCCAAATTTCAGACATCGCAGAAAAGATCCCAGCATTGAAACAGTTAAAACAAGAAGCAAGCGTTACATGATTTTTATCTTACATGATCTTTAAAGCCACCAGCTCCATTTAAAACAATGACATTTTAACTGACATAACACTGGAGTTGCTTGTCTACGCTGCCTTGAACTCATGGGCGTGTCCATAGGGGTGGCATGGGCACCCCTTCAAATCTGAATGGATGGATATTTGCCTAATCAGAGGCGGGACTAAATTTAAAATGAAGTATTCTGGATGTGTTCAACAGTCTGCTGGTAGTTTTCTATATGTGTAAATGTATTAACTGTATTTTGTAATTACTTTTAGTTGTCAATAATTCTCTGCATACTTTGAACTTACCTTTAAAAATTCCAAGCATTAACTTGTGCATACTGTCAAACTTTAAATGGACTTACTTGCCAATAAATATGTCTTTGAAAGTTAGACAGCACAAAGAGTTTTGTGACTTTAAATTGTGATTTTGCGCATGCATCTTTATTTTTGAGTCGCTAAAGAAGCAAGCTCAGAAGATTTTTTTCTTTTGCCAAATTGTGTTACTTACATGTGCATAACATTAGATAGAAAGGGTAAAACAATTAAATTCATTTAAAGAAAGTCCAGATACAAATTTGTGTATCACACAATTACACAAAAAAATGTATCACTCAAGGCACCTGTAGACCAGCATATCTTGTATTCTGTGAGAAAAAATAACTATAATGTGGTTCTGTATCATGACTTTGGTTCCAGTAAAAAAAGATATACGTTAAGTATTTTTCTGTAGGCACATTTTCTGAGATGTTTTCAGAGACTTTGAACAACGATCTGATCCTGTCAGTGACAAAAACAAGAACGTTATGTGCACATACTTTGATCGGCTTCATTTACCCCGAAGATCACATTGTGGCCTTTTTAAAAGACTGAAGGCAGAAGCAATTGACCGGAGAAAACCCTTCACCAACCTATTAGTCATCATAGGATCCAAATGTCTAACTCACCATGGCTCCCCCCATTTGGACTTCTAAGTATTGTTATGCTTTGGTCCCATTAAAAAAAAAAAAAACGCCCCCTGACCAAAGTGTCAGAATGCTCTAAGGGCTGGATTCCCTGACACCATAAACCTCACCGCAATGAGGGAAGTACAGTTGATGTCTGAATAGCACTTCCAAAAATACCCCAACGTGTGAGACCAGACCCCCCCTAAAAGTGTCCCCCAGCCAGCAGATGACCAACAGAGACAGGAGTGAAATGAGGTCTTTATCACATATGCAGCTTCAGTGATACCACAGAGGGCTTGAAAAATGAAATGATTGCATGACTTTGTGCCCATTAAACCAGTGGAAATGAGTCCAAAAGACACGACTGACTTACAAAATAAAGGCAAGGGTTAAATTAACCCTAACTGCGCCGCGGAGCAAACAGCGTATCTTAGTAAATTAGGAGTAATTAGTGGAAAACTTCCTCCCTATCTTTGCACATTTGCTGTGTTTCACAAACATTGGAGCTAACAGCCACGTGCAGTTGGAGTATAAATGACCTTCTGCTGAGAGTTGGTGGTAACTGCGCCACAGTATTTATAAGAACTGTCACAAGCAAACTCTCTAGTGATCAGGAAAACATTTCTGTTTGAGTTCAAAACAAATTAAATAAAGTCTGTAAGTATTACTTTGGCTGTCGTTAATATAATCAGCGGTCAGAGGCTCCACACTTCATCCACAGAAGAGAAGACGGTTTGCAGCCGTCACATTTGATGAGCATGCGAGTGTTTTTGTTTTTTTCTTCAACTTGTCCTTGCTTGCCCCATTCCGAGAGGAAGCTTTGTTTTAATCAGTTTCATTTTCAAGTCTGGCCTCTCAATTAACTTAAAAAAAGTTCCCCCTTGTGTCCCAGCTCATCATCTTTATAAAGACAGAAACTGTGCCCCGTCAGCATGACAGTGCAGCTCTGCAAAAGAGTAAAGGTGCAGATGGCTACTCTTCACATTCAAAATGCAAAACAAGAGCAAACAGCACGGAGCAGGAGAACCTTTGGGGGGCATCAGTGCCTGAATACCATCAAAGTTATGCATTTGACCTTGAGAGGAAGCAGGAAGTGGGACAATTTTGGAGCTAATAGTGATTACATTTAATTCTTAGTGAATCAAGTCCAGAGTGTTCCAAGCCAGGGTTTTTTAAATTGATCTATTGCATCGTTTGAAGATTACAAGCGATACTCCAATAGGACATTACATATCCGCCTTTGGTCACGCTTTAAGGAGTAATATTGTTTCCCATCTTTTTGTACAAACCTCAGCAAAATATCAGGCATGTCTTTTCTGACTTGCGATCAAAGACAATTCAGAGAAGCTTTGTTTTTTCCCCCCCTCTCTGGTCATGTTCAGTTGGCCTGCAGGGTATAGAAACCGGTAAAGGCAGAAAGACTTTCTCAGTGTAGCACTTTCCACCATCAAATCTTGACAACGCCGGTGCTCCTCTCACATTTTGTTCCTTTCATCAGTCGTTTCCTCAGAGAACGTGTCCCGGATTGATGTTAAACTGTTGTGTCATGGGATTACGCTCAGGCAAGCACAGATCTGCCCGGATCTTCCAAGTCTGTCAGAACTGGCTCTCTCTCTCCGCTGTAGTCTGTGATGTGTGCAGACAGGGGAAGCTTTGGTTTCAACTTTAAAGTGTTTTACTCTGTGTTTCTACTTCATTTCGTCCCATTAGCTTTGAGGCTTCATGCTGAGAGGGATACACTTTCTCCTGATGGCGTTAGCACTTGAAGTGAAGAAGAAAGAACGCAGAGTAGTGAGCGTAGGTCTTCTATCCAGATGTATTGCTGTTGTTCATTTGACAGCTTAGTAGAAGTGTCTGAAGCTTTGAAGCAGAGCAAAGTGAGAGACATCAAACTCATCATGCCCAGAGGAACCGCTAGTTTCATTTCAGACATTTTTTCTCTCTCCTAGACACCGCACAATTTAAAGTTGGTACTTATTCTTAACCCTAACCTTTCCCTTTTCTCCTCTGCCTCAGTCGGGTTCCCAGCGCTAAGTTGTCTTCATTTCGCCTTGGTTGCTAGGTGCCTTTGTGTCTTGCCAAGGCCAGACAGTGAGAGGGCAAAGCTGCAGAGAGGCAGCCCAGGTTTTTTTTGTGGGGGAATTGGGGAGCCAGATCTTTTTAATGAAAAGATAGCAAAGGGAGAAGAGGCTCAGACACAATATATTCCCTGAGAGAAGCCAGAAGGGCGAGACACACAATGAGGCTCTCACAATGCAAAGGCCCATATTGGTTTTTCAAGTGCTTTGTGACTGATGCTCTCACAGGAGCAGGAGGATTTGTTTAGCACTGTATTAGCCCTGCATTAGCCCTGCGGCTCCTTGTTGAACTGTCCTAAGCCACATTTTGTCTCCTCTGTGGCTTGATTTCAAAAACTAAAAAACTCTCAAGCACAATTTTAACATACAATTGGTTGATATACACCTCCTCCCCTTCCCTCCCTAACAATCAGAAGAGAAATCTGTCTTGATCTTATCTAGAACCAATATCAGGCCAACATTGTCTGCTAATGCAAAGGGAGTTAACAGATTTGCTCTTAAAGCTCCTGCAGACATGTTTGGTTTTTAGGATTTAAAAAATCTGGTTTAGGTCAACTGGTAAGTTTTGCGCTCCACATACAAAAGTAAGATCATCTGCGTGCAAGTCCGTCCCACTCTCTCTTCCCGCGATGTGGTGCATTACAGTGTGGTATGGTGCGAGCAATGCGATGAGCTGCTGTTCTCTTCAATGTGTTGCAATGCGATGCTATGAGATACTGTACACTACTGTATGTTGCATCACAACTGAGTTCCTAATCGATAATTTGACTGGCATTGTGGGCCAACATATAAAACTATGAATAATTTCTTAATCCGACTTGTAATTCACTTCTGGGGCTGAATAGCGACAGTGACCGTTCATCGTTCATCCCCAGCATGAATTTCCTCTAGCAAGTTATGATCTCGGTCTCATAGTTTAAATCTTTTGTAGTCTGCACTGCTAGCTCTTAACAGTCAGTCGTTCATAGAGAGGGGTCAAGGAAATGTGGGTTAAAGATCTGGGAGAAAGCTTAAAATCTAACCTTCCTGTAGTAACTTTATTGTTGTCATGAGCTTCATTTGAGCCACATTTCACATCCAGAACACTTCAAGGAGCATAAAAAATGTTACAAAGATAAGATTTTTTGAACTGCCACATGTGACCAGCTGATTAGATTTAAGTGATCACACTGCTCACCTTTGCCTCGCTTTAGATTCAGATCACTTCAGTGTAGACAGCATATCTCTGCACTCCTCCTCCCAGAGCCCCATCGCTGCCAAACGCCTTCAAACCCTCTCCTGTGGGAAGTTTCCACTGGCATCTGGCCTGCCGTACGTGCCCAACTTTTAATATTTCACCAAGGCCATGATAATGACTAACCTGCTCAACCGTCCGTCCTGCATGCGCTCTGATTTTATGGCCTCGTTTGTGAATATTCACTGGAGATTAGCACAAACACGAGCCGGTGAGGGTTCATTAGGCTGAGATCTCCGGCTATAGGGCGTCACGTTATGTTGCCTAATCTGGGCACATTTCCGTATATAAACCTCATCTGTTCCCTCCTCTCCCACCTGCCAGCATCTGCATGCATCTGTTGCCAGGGCAGGTGCTGCAGGTTTACTGTGGGCTGCTGCCAGGCTGTAATAACCCCCCCCCCCCCTCCTGTTTCCGAGCCTCAGGTGTGGCCATCTGTGGTTCCACTGTTGCCTTAGAGATTTTCCTGCTTTTGGTTTATTTCCACAACCCATGTCTCTGTGTCTCTTTCCTCCTTCTGTTCCTGCCCCCGACCCCCCTGTCTCTCCTTGTGTCTCCCCCCCCCCCCCCGTGCTCACAAGCAGCCCGGAGCTATGGCCGCAGAAGAGGTAATTTCTCTGACGGGGGGTCTGTTTGCCATGTCGGACATGTCTCTTTCAGAGGCTGAGGGGGGGTTCAATTGTGGTGTCACTCTCTGCTCTTCATCTGTGCTGTGATTGAATGAAATCATATTAATTTTGACACTCTGTTTTCCATGTTGTGCGTTTAATCAACACTGGGGGGCAAAAGGTCTAAACATTCTGTCTCTATGAATCTCGTTTTGCTTGATGATGGTGAGAGGGAAAAAAAAAAACGTCTGCCCATTTTCTCTTCTCTCTGTTCTGAGTCAGTGTTCACCTGGGATTACGTTGCAAAATTAAATTACAATATAGTTTAAATGAGATAGAAGAGCAGCAAATAATGGCCGACCGTGTAAAGGACTTTTGAACCAGACACTCTTCTCTGTGTAGTTAATAAAAAAAAGTTTGACTGTCCTGATTAGAAGAGAAAAAGTGAAGTGTGGAGAGGCAGTCTTAAAAGCTTTATATGTGATTTTTCACACTTAAATTAATAGAAATCAAGTATATCCTCTGAAAATAACTCTGTGAGTCATGACTGTCTACAATGGGTGTAACACCCGAGTCTCACTGTCTGTGATGTTTTCAGAGTTTTCCGAGTCCTATCTTCAGTTTGTTTACATCGCCGGGACGGTTGGCTGACTCCTCCCCTCGTGTATAAAAGTTGTTTAATTGAGGGACTAGAGAAAAGAAGAATAACATACTGTACTCACTGCTTAACTGTGTTTCTAGATCACGCTCATTTTGGGTAAATTGGTGTGAAGATACGAGCATAATAAAGATCTCTAGCATTAGCATGCTAACACAACAATGCACAGCGAGTAGTTTTGATTTCATGCTGGTGCTCAAGGCGACATCTGCTGGATCAAAAAATCGCATATAAAGCCTTTGAACTGAAAGTCCGAAGCACTCTGATAGCATATAAAAATCCTTTATTTAACAGGGATTGTCAACGCGTTTCGACTCTACTGAGTCTTCATCGGGACTCTTCTCTGTGTGTTGCCTTTGTTTACAGTTTGATGAGGTAAGAGAGTGGACTGTAGCTGATGTGTCTGTTTTGATCCTAGACTGTATAACACATGGACATAGTATCAGTGACGTCACTCATTGCTTTCCGTCTCGATGACGGCACCCATAGCTTTAAAAAGAGACATTATAAAGCCCAAAGGTTGCGGTTGCCATGTTGGCAAATGCTGTCTCAGCCTAACTTTTGATCAATCTAAAAATGGGGAAATGAGGCTGGTCTCAAACATCCTGGAAAACAGCGACAATTTGTCAACAAGTTTTTTGCACTCCAGCATTGGCTTCATTTCTCAACCTGGGAGGTTGCCGCTTGGTTAAGATGTATAATTAGTGTTTAATCGTCATTAGATGGCTGCAGATAGATTGGGGGATTGCATTAAAGCTGGTGCTTTTCACACCTTTTGAAATCTACAGCATGCAGTCAACGCCTTCTGCAACATCAGTGGTTGATAGTGGTAATTTTAAAGACACTTTAAAGCACTTCGCCTACAGATTGTGCTTCATTATGTGCAATCTCTAAATAGGGATTAAGTAACACTTTTGCGCAGTCCATGTCGAATATGTCTCTTTTCATTCCAGCTCAAAATTGGCTGCCATATTGGTAATCAGTTGATTTTTCTCTTCAAAAATCGAAAATTGTAATCAGTCCAAAAACACCAGTCTCCTCTGGCTCTATTAGGGATGGGAATTTGTCAGGGAAAAAACATCAAATGATCTGTTTGCATCATTTGGTAATACCAATGGTTGGAGTCTTGTCAAAATGACTCTGCAGGGTTTCATAATGGGGAACGCTGACTCAGAAGTGATTCATCATCTGAATGGCAACGACAGCTCGGCTCTGATTTGATGTGCTTTGTTGACTAATTCTCTTTTTCTGCAGCGAGGAGGAAAGCTGCTGGGTGACATTTGTAAGGTCACTGCAACATTACTGTTTGGTGGTTGTAGCACGGTGAAGCGGCAAACATTCAAACTGCTCCATGTAAAATGGGTGATGAGGTGCTGACAGGAAGACGGAGACTAGTGTTCCTTCTTAGTTTGTGTTAATCTGATCTCAGGACAAACTGAAGGAAAGTATAAAGAAAGAAATACAAAAGAAAGTATTCTGCATGGAACCAATATTTTACATTTGAAACATAAATATCATTACAACAAAAACACATACTTTAAAATGATACCATCCCTTAGTAGTGTTTGGAAGTATCTTTAAAGATGCTACAGCTCTTCATTCATCTTTTTTAATCAAAAGCTGCAGCGATAAAAAGAGAGCACTGTCTGAACTGCTCATCTACATTGCCAAGGCTTACGCTGCTCGATTGTAGAAAAGTGGTGGTGGAATGTCAGCTCACACTGTCCGACCTGATTGTCATGCACGACCTGAGAGCTCACTGTACGAGTTAGATCAGGGCAGAGCATTCACAATTATCAATAGAAAACTCCCAGAGATGGATGTTTGAGTTATATCTTTGTGTATTGTCTCATGCACGACTCGAGTACATACACCAGCAAAACGTCCCACACTCTCTCTCTCTCACAGACACTCGTCGATAAACACAAGCTAACTAGCAGCTGTCATGATCATTGGTGAGTGCAGATTAAACAGGGATGCCTGCTGTTGCCACGGGGATTTGGCGCTGTCCGTCACTTTTTGTGCAGGCACATTTAAGAAGAAAAGGGTCAAAGTCGTTGAATTGGCTGGTTCCTCTGCTCTCACGATGCGAGTGTGAGCAGTCATATGTACAAAATATCGAACATCAAAAAATCATCCACCTGTTCTGAGCAGCTGAAGAGTCGGATGATCACCATCGTGCCTCAGTGTACACCGCACGACTGAGCTGCAATTCGGTTTGCAACATGTTTGTGCAATTTAGACAGTGTGCAGCTGTTACCTTGAATTTCTTTTGGTTATTAAAAATGGGATATTACCCAACATGTGGCGCCTAGGACTTCTAATTTTGTGCAGTGGTATCAAAACATGAATTGGCATTGTTTGATTTGCACTAGCATCATATTAGTACAGCCCTTGTTAGTACCGTCCAATTTTACTTCTTTAGTTCTGGGTCTGTTTTTCAGATATTTAAATATGATTTCTTTGTGGCTCAAATGAGGTCTGACTGACATTTCAAGTAAAACACTAAGTGTCACCAGGCTTGCTATGTCACCTCTTGGTCTCTACACAGCAAATATGCTACACTGTGATGTTGCCCTTGGCCTTTTGGAGCAACAATAATCCGATTTTGGTAATCTTGAAAAGTTTACATTACTTTTGCATCAGTGTTATGCATTCAATTGTTTCTTAGAAAAGCTGACACAGAAGTAAGAAGGATCAGCCGATCCTGGAAAACAAAATATTTGAATTTCAACATTTGATCCAGATTAAACTTGTTGAAACTCTGGGCCATGGGAATCTTATAATGTTCATGTTGCTCCACATACTTCTTGCTATACGGTGGTATTTTTTTAGTTTTTGTTATAAACAATGTGGCTATAAAGCAGGTAAAGATGTCTCTGTGTCAGGAGGTTTTAAAATACATCCTTACATGTTCATCGGATTAAAAAGACGCACACCAACTCATCTTCTTTCAGTCAGAACTGTGACCTTGAGATGCAAACACATATAAGTTCCAGATGTGTTTAATTTACGTAATGTCTTACACACCCTCCCTCTATGTTTACTTCACACTCTGTCCTCCCCCCTTCTTCTCCTCGTCTGGCTTTTTTCTCCTTCTCTTCCTCTCCTCGCAGGTCGTTCCTGTCTGTTTCCCTTTGAAGACGGTTTCCTCGACGATGGCCACGGTGACCCCTCCCTGACTCCGGGCCTGAACTCGCCGACCCGCTGCCAGAACGGAGAGAGGATGGAGCGCTACTCCAGGAAGGTGTTTGTTGGAGGTCTCCCCCCTGATATAGATGAAGGTAAAACCATGAAGAGAGACGTTTTAAAGCAGTCATTAACAACAAGAACCCTCTCAGTGCAGTATTTGTCTTTGGCTTTTTGTGGACTAACACACTGATGCATTTCTTAAAGGCACCTTGAATCAAATTGCTGTTATTAAGGATTCAGCGTTTGCACTTTGAAGCTGCTCCCTCAATACGATCTGACTACAGATATGCTTAATGACAGTTTATCAAAACTAAATAAAAAGTTCAACATTTTAGGATGAGGGCTGCACGGTGCTGCAGTGGTTAGTGCTGTTGCCTCACAGGGATGAGCTTCCTAGTTTGACTCTTCCTCTCACAGTCCAAAGGCATGCTCGTTAGGTTAACTGTCCGTAGGTGTGAATGTGAGTGTGCCTGGTTGTCTGTCTCTATATGTCAGCCCTGGGATTGACTGGTGAACAGTCCAGGGTGTAACCCCGCCTCTCTCCCAATGACAGCTGGGATTGACTCCAGACCCCTGCGACCCCAAACGGGAAAAAGCTCTATAGATAATAAATGGATGGATTTTAGGATGAATGCATGTTCTCTACCTTCCAAAGGGTTAGATTAAAGAACTGGTGCCACTTTTGTTAAGGAGTCTAGAAACTGGGGTAAAGTTTGGCACATAATTCTCACTAGGGGCGGCTGTGGCTCAGTTGGTAGAGTGGATCGGTAGGGGGTTCGATCCCCAGCTCCTGCAGCAACATGTCTGATGTGTCCTTCTGCAAGACACTTAACCCCACTGCTTGTCGGCCTAGTATGAACGGGATAAGTTTATACTGATCGCCTCTTTACAAACGTTTAGGTGTGACCTTCAGTGTACTAGCACAGGCTTAAATACAACATGACATTTCCTAACCCTTTGCCAGAGTAGCTGTTGCTTCCTATTATCTATCTTTGTGCGAAGCTGAAATAAAAGAAAAGAAACCTTACAAGCTAAATTAGGGTGCTGCATTGACGGCTTTTTTCATTTATTACAAGCAATCCGGGCCTTAATTTTTTATTTGGACCTCTCAGGTGAATGTTTCTTATATTAAGTGTAATAATATATTATGACTAGAATTGAGACAGATACAAAGGCTTCGAACTTGCAGTGTAGTGCAACACTGCAGGATTGTTGGTGAGATTTTGGGTTAACGTTGAGTTTGTTTTTAAATGTAGCCACTAAAAAAAAGCCTCTTTAGCGTCATGTCTCCTGAACCAAACATGACGAGGTGACGTCCCCATGGTTTGATAGTCAAGGGTCATTCAATATCAAAATGATCAGCTGTTCAGGTGAATAAAGTTCCATGCCTCACTGTAAAAATAAATTCATCTTTCACATATCAGCCAGTCTTAGATGTGTAATGAGCCGATGCACAACACCAGCCCTGCTGAAAATTAATGAGTTTCCACAGCTTGAGCTGTTTAATGCAGGGTCTACAAACTGCAGCAGAAAATAGAAACTGTCAAAGCACGGACTGTGACTCTGCATAGAGCTCTGCTAATGAAGTGTTCTCTCTGAACTCTGGATGCACTGATCCATCTGTTAAACTCGGCCAACATCGACCCTGTTGACTGACATCGGCCCGTCGGCAAATAATGTGGCACGCATCAATGTCAGTACAGACGTGTATCTGTTGTGTTACATCAATTAAATGCTTGAAATTCAGAGAGGAATGTTTTTTTTATTGGACAGAGGAAGTCATCTGTTGGACAAACTCTGATTTGTTTTTTATGTTGGAGCATCAAACAAATGTTCGGCTGTGAGATCGCTTACATCGTCTCTGAGAAAGATCAGCGGCATGCGGAGACATGAGAGGAGGGACAATTAGCAACAATATAAATAAATCAAATGACATAGCACATCTGAAAAACACACATGAAGAATACGCAAAGATGTGATAAAATCATCATCATCGGTTTGTCAGTTGTTATTTTAGGCACTGGTATTTGCCCTGTCGGCGCATCTCTACTGATAACATCATGGAAATAACATGTTTGCCTTTTCTTCTCTCCTGTTTTCAGATGAGATCACCAACAGTTTCCGTCGATACGGACACCTTGTGGTCGACTGGCCGCACAAAGCTGAGAGCAAGTCCTACTTCCCCCCTAAAGGTAACAAGACTTTCTCAAAGCGTCGTCTTCACTTTCCCATAATGCACCAATAAATATCACCTCGGGGGCTTCTTCTTTTTTAGAGTCTTCTAAAGAATCAGGTTACCCAGAATGCATGGCTCATGCCAGGCACGCATGGAGCTGTCTGTTTATCCGAGCGGCCCACCTGTGGTTTTTCTGTGTGAGAGACACACAGGATATATGACTCCATAACTGCCCTGCAGGAGATTTGACCCTGAAGCCGTTTGTTTCTTTGAGGGTCCTGAGGAGTGTGCATGTTCGTCTCCCTTCAGGCAGGTGATCAGAGAGCCTCCACATCGCTGCCTCTGAACCGGGAGCTGCTGTTTGTGACATATTAGGGGAGATATTAAAGACGCTCTGGAAATAACTATCATTCCACAGGCAGATGGTAATACGCTGCGTCTGGAGGACCTGCGGAAACCTCTGCCAGTTTTCTCCCCCACTCTCGTTTTTTTGGGCGGATTATTTTGAACAGGCTCGGCTATACTAATATCCAGCGCCAGGAGGAAAAAAAATACAGCATCCTTTTAGGGGAATGAATGAGCTTATGGCGGCCATGTAAGGGGAGGAGAGATCTGCATAAAATCCATCCCTCACTCTAATTTAAACCCTTCCTCTCCTCGCTGTAAAACTCAGAGAGAAACTGCCTAAATATCCTGTTTGTGTCACACTCTCCATATTAACTGGCATGTGAGCTTGGGGCAGATGCCCGGTGACGGAGCACTAATGGCTTCAGGGGTGAGAGCAAGTGCACATCTGCCTGTGCGTGTGTTAGTTACAGATGTTGGATTTGCATCAGAAGGTCATCGGCCTCTCCTCGCGTTAAACGTCCTTCCAAACCTGACTGAATGGAAGCTAGGCGTCACTTTCCGTCCTGCTTCACATTAACGTTCGTCCGTACAGTTCTCAGAGTGTTTTTTGGTTCAGGGGGTGACTCATTTTGTGGCTCAGAGGGACCGGACTTATTTTGTTCTTGGAGAGGAAGAAGGAACAGGGATTACCTAACTGTTCCCCGAGCTCTCATGTGTTTACAGCTCAAATTATTTATGGTATCTTAGAACCTTTTTTCTTCAGTTTTATAGTCATCTGTAATGAACCTTCTCATTATCCAGCTGCACCTTTTTTCCCCTTTTAACAAAATTTGTCCTGGGCTTGAGCCGCATTTGCCCTTGGCCTGCATTGTTGTGTTAGCAGGCTAATGTTAGCACACTTAGCTCGTAGCTGGCTCCGACAACAACACAGCCAGCAGCATTTTAAAAGATGTTTTCTTCTCCTCTTGAGGACAGACCTGACGGCACTTGACTTTTTACAGATCTGCATCATGGTCTTATTTTGACAAACTTAATTCCTTTTAATTAGAAGAACATCAAAAGAGAAATGGTTTCTCTCTCGGTCTCATACTGCTGAAGTAAGCCAGAGTGAAGCCGCTGTGTGACTTAAAATCTACTGTTGAGCTGAGACTCTGCGGCCGCTCTTCTTAGATGTTATGGACCAAGAAATTATAGTGTTTTCAAGTAAGGAAGTCATGTCCTGACCAATCCCATCTAATATCGGTATCGGGTCCGATATTGAGGGTAATTTACGTATCGGACTGAGGGTGCAAATCAACGTCACGGGTCAAGAAAGATCATTGGGCACTTGAAACACACTCAGCTCATACAGTCTCACTCTTAAGACATACAGACTGAAGTGTCCATAAATCGTCTCCATGACGACGTTCAGACGAGATGGAACAGCTCCTTCTATATGATCGAAAGTACACTTCAGTTAAAAATATTTAAATTGAACAAATATTTATTTGAAAACCTGACTGTTTGTATATGAAGCCAGCACCACACAATGCTGGGTTTACTACAACTTTGTGTAGCCTCACAGACAATATCAATACCAACAACAACAATAACATTATTCATTATAATAATAAAAAAATGTGGATCAGCGCATCTCTAACCAGAACTACTAAGATGTAAAACAAATGCACATCCATTCCCAGAGACATAAATCATCTATCAGACGTTGATTGGCGATGGGTTTTGAGATTGTTTGAGGTGAAACTCAGTAATTGAAAGCATTTTGAAATATTGGTGTTAAAGGCTCTGTGATTTTTTTTCTTCAAGTCAAGTAAAGGGTCTAAATATTAGGTATGCTTCCTTCTTGATCATCTCGCCTTTAAAAAAAAGTAAAAGAAAACAACAAAAATCGATTGTGATGGAGAAACTCTGATCAGTGTGGTGCTGCCGCTCACACACTCTCCCATCATCAGACACTACTGTGGGCAAAGAGCCTGAAATATCCTGGAGCTATTTCTGTCTGTGATTGTGGATGGAGGAGGAGGAGGGGGGGAGGAGGGGGTGACGCTGCAGTTTGAGCACTGGGAGCTATAAACTGCTACAAATGCTAGCGCTCACGTCATGCTGCAGGACCGGTGTGTCTGACGTGTTTGAAACCTTCAAAAGGTTAAAAAGTAAAATGTGCTCCTGACGGCAGTGAGTCATTATCAGCTCTATTAAAACACCACATCCTCCCCCAAAAACAGTAGTTTCTTTTTTCCATGAAGCTCGCAGAAGTTACAGTGTTATTACCATCAGGCCTCCATGTCTGCCCCCCCCACCCCCCCGTGTGGATTACATCCAGTGAATGACTTCTTCTAATAGAGATGATTAGCTCTGCCTGATTTCCTCCTCCTCTGCCCGAGCCCTGACTCCTCTCCACATGCTCCAAAGCCTCGAGGCCCGTGTTAGTTTTTAGGAGAGCAGATGTTTGTGTCCCCCTCCATCCGTCCTGCCAAACATGCCTCTCCTTCTACTCCTCCTTCTCCTCCTTCTCCTCCTTCTCCTTCATCCTCTCCTCTTTTTCTTTTTCTTTTTTTGTCCCTTTTCTCCTCTACATTTCTTTTCTTTTCCGTTTCTTTTTTTGGTTTCAAATCTACTTTGTCCTTTCCTTACTTCGTCTTTATCATCCTGTCTTTTGCTTCTTAACCTCCATCGTCTTCTCAATCACCACTTTATTTGTCTTTGTGCTGTCAGGATTTTTCTGTCCTCGTCTTTTTTCTTGAACTTATTTTATTTCCGCTGCCTTGTCTTTGTGGCTTTTTCTACGCTTTTACTGTGTCTGCGTCCTGTTCTTGTCAGTCTCCATGTTCTCCTTCTTTGTCTCTGGCTTCTTCTTTTTTTCATGGTGTTATTCTTCAGCTTCTTTGTCTTCTTTACCTTCCTTGACCTTGGCTTCCTTAATTAACTGTATTGTCTATGCATTTTTCCTCATCATCCTTTTTTTTTGCTTCTTAACCTCCATCGTCTTCTTTATCATCACCTAATTTATCTCTGTGTTGTTTGCATTTCTCTGTAACTTATTTTTTCCCTCTGCCTCTTCTTCGTCTTTTTCTTTGCCTTCTTTTCTTTCCCTGTGTCTGCTTCCTCTTCTCTCGCTTTATTGTCTCCATGTTCTCCTTCTTTGTCTTTATCTTTTTCGTGCCTGTCTTATTCTTCTTCTTCATCTCTGCTCTCTTCAACTTCTTTTCTTTTCATGGTCTTATTCTTCAACTTCTGTGGCCTTATCCTTTTCCCTAACACTCCTTCTCTTTGTCTTTATCATCCTCTCTTTTTCTTCATAACCTTCCTCTCCTTCTTAGTCACCTTCTTAATCGTCTTTGTGTTCTGATTTTCTGTCCTCGTATTCGTCTCTTTTTGTCTTTCTCTCGGCTTCTCTCATTTCTTCTGCCTCTTCTTTTCTTTGCCTGTGTCTGCTTCCTCTTTGTCTCTTTGGCCTTTATTGTCTCTATGTTCTCCTTTGTCTTCTTGTTTTTCTTGCTTGATTTATTCTTCTTCGTCTCCGCCTTCTTTGTTCACTGTCTTATTCTTCACCTCCTTTGGCCTTGTCTTCTTCTTGAATATCTGTGTCAATTTTCTTCTGTATCTTATTTTTTAAAAAATATTTTTTGTCTTTCTTTTCTTCTTTCTTTTTGTCATCATCTTCATATGTGACCTGTCTTCCTCTTGGTCCTCTACTTGGTCCTCTTCTTTTTTGTCTTCTTCATGTCTATCTTTCTGGCTTCTTTCTTCTTTGTCTCCTTTGTCTTAATCATCTTCGGCTGCTTCTTCACCTACAACGTCATTTTGTACCGCGTCTTCTTCTTCATCATCTTCAGCTTTGTCTGTTTTATCTCCCGTATCCTCTTCTTCATCTGTTTTGTCTTCTTCTTCTCTCCCCTCGTGGTGTAAGCCTCTGCGAGTGGTCGCTCTGTTTACATTTTGTGGCAGTTTTAAAGCCCTGTGCAGATTTATTCCTCTCTCTCTTTCCTCTCATGGGATACATATTAAACATGGAGTGTCTGCTTCATACAGCTTTCCTACATAACATTTCCTTTCCTTTAACTTTCTCCGCCTCTCGTGTTCCTCATGACAGCTTCATCTGTCGGCCGTTCCCTCTCAGCACCCTCGTCTGTGTGGAATAAATCTGTGGACACATGTCTGAAAAGATAAACCTGGATTTAAATGTCACTATGAAAGCCAGAGAGAGACACGTTCAGACTGTGCTCATTGTGTATCTGCTCATCTCGTTTTGGATTTCAGCGAAGTGAACACAACTTTCAGCTGATGAGGTCATGGAGGGAACAGGAGAGCGATGTGGGACTCTGATACAGCAGTGGAAACATGTTTGTGTACCAATCGGTGACAGAGCCGACAGGATCAGATCCAAAGACACAACTGTGTCTGATGTGGCTGATGTAAAGTGTCTGCTAGCACCAGATACTATGATGGAGTGTTATGTGAGGTCAGCGCAGCTCTTTGCATCTTGTTGATGTCTAAACAGCACTCTTTAGGGGGGGGAGGGAATAATCATGGGTTGCATTTATAACCCTCCTTTATAGACGATGCTTCAGCTCACAAGCAAGCGAAGCCTGCAAAACCTGAGGTGCGAGCCACTGCAGATCTGTGCCCTGCTCCTGTGGTGTAAGCCTCTGCAGTGCGCATGCAGGGCTGTAGGAAAAAGGCCGACCCTCAGCACCATTCAGACTCAGTGTGGGAGCGTTCAGGTGGCACCGAGCACTTTAGAGCACACTCTGTTTCAGACTGTAAAGCACACACTGTCCTAACTGAGTGTAGTTCAGGTTCATCGATCAGAGAGACATACAGTACTGCGTCCTGATAGGACCTAGAAATAGCAGCAGAAGGAAATTAAAGTTGATAAAGATAAGTTTCCTTTAACAGTTGAATACAACACATGACAATGACTCAGGACAACAACAAAAAAAAGGGTCTTTGATTTATTTCCACTGGTTAGACGTATAATGTGATCTGTTGTTATGCACTATGGCTCTAAGGAAATAAAAGACACATGCAATCAGAATGGCCTTAAACGAGTACAGACAAAGGTTACATTTGTAACACTAAATGGATTAAAGCCAGAAGTGACCATATTTGGATAAGAGGGGGGGTATGTGCCTTTTAACACTTTAACAGGCAGCTGTGGTTGCGTCTTGTCAATCACAGGTGGTCCCGGTTAACCAGGACTTAAAATAAGTCGATGTCATGCACACAAGTTTTTCTAGCCGTGGCTAATTTGCTAACCCTGTCCCTGACTCGGCTTTTAGGATTAAAAGAGAAGGATTAGACTGAAAAATAAACCTCATGGCTCATAAAGAAAGAAACTAGATCGTCAAATTGTTATAAGAATTAACCGTGTGAATACTAATGCTGCCCCATCTGGTGAACGACTGTAACTACACTTTGACCCATGGATAATTTAAAACGCCTTACAAAAGTCAAAACTAAGACATTTATTATTAGCAGACGAACAAAGAGATCCTCTAAAGACTAAATGAACAAAACACAACACACAAAGCCATAACTGAGAGGCAACACACAGCAGTCACCGCCGCAAAGCTCCGCCTCCAGAAGTCAGACCCTGGGCTTCTGGCACGGAGGTCAGGTGCACCTCGTTGTGTAATCAGAAGCTTCACCTGAGCAGAGCTGGAGACAACAGAGGAGTAGAGAGGAAAAACAGCACAGGGTACAACTAACATTATCCAAGAGGTATGCTCATTTTCCCAACGGCGTTCATGAAATTAAACTTATTCTTGCAACAAGCAGCAAACCTTGGTGGTCAAAAAAGGAAGCCAAAGGGAAAGTGCCAAAAACCGCAGTTCCTCGAATGTCCACTCGAGGCTGTCTGCAAGAACCAAGGGATCCTCATTAGGACACATACTAAAATGCAAACTTCTACATGTGGAGAAAGCATGTTTACATCCTGGTTCAAGAAAATAATTTGGTATAAATATCTCGTGTTTTTATTGGTTCACGTTGTATAGGGGGTTTATTTATTACTCATCTGTTTCTATTTTATTAAGCTGAAGAGGTATTCATTAATTCAGGGGCGTGGCTTATCTGACAGACAGGTGCATCTTGTAGCTGTTTGTCAGCTCCACCCCTTTGCCTGTTACTTGTGAAAAGTTAGGTGGAGGCATCATTTCTGATATGACCATTGGCCTTTTTCTTCTTCAGAAACCAAAGGGTGATGTCACAGTGTCTACGTCCATATTTTATACAGTCTGTTTTGCAACCAGTAGAGTCGCCTCCTTCTGGCCATTAGAAACAATGCAGGTTAAAGACACTTCTACTTACCTTTTAAAACAAAGAGGCTACTTCCACTTCTTATGTAAAGTCTCCAGCGTGTGTTTGTGAAGGCCACACGGCAAGAGCCAGGCTTGACTTATGGCTAGTCAGTGGCATCGTTCCAGGCTAAATGTGGGTCATAGAACTGCTGATTTGGGCCGTATATGGGTCAAAAATTCACCACTCTCTGTTGACTCTGTCTGGCTTCTTGTTTAGTTTAGAAACTATCTGACAGAGCTCATAAAAGCTGCAGCCTCGAGTCTGTCTTTACACTCTTTACATCCTCTCTGTGACTCTGTTTGTACGGCAGTCATTCATGCTGCTTTCCTACCTTTTCTCACTCCCCCCCCCCCTATTTTTCCACCCATTCCCCCCCCTCCCTCTCTTCCCCCTCTCTGTGTCTCTCCTCTGCCCTGGGTCATGGAACACGTTGTTCCCTGCCTCAGACTGTACGAGCTGCTGGCTAACTCTGCCTTTTTCATGCTGTTTTTTTTTTTTTTTCTGCGAGACTGCAGTTGTTTTTTCCTCTAAGGGGGGATATGTCAGTGCTACACCACATGATTTCACCCAATGACAAACCCTGTTTATGTAACACGGCAGAACAGAGAGAGACGGGGGACTTAAGTCGGGTGATGATGAGGCACGTGGAGGAAGATGACGATGCACTAAGTCCTCTTAAAGCCGAGGCCGCTCCGGAGAGGGTCGGCTCCGTGTTACAAACAGAGATTAACTGAAATTAAAGCGGCTGATTGCAATTTAGTTTTTTTCCATTATGAGTGTTTTGTTCCAGCTTGTTATTAGAGGAAACATTATATCCCCGCTGAGGTTATGAGCCTGTTACTTTACTTCTAAAGTGCTTATAATACAAACCGCTACAAACTGTTCATTATGAGGAGCCTCTGTGGCTGCTTTGCATAAAAAAACAGATGCAAACAATCATCTAATTGTGTATTAGCATGAAGACACTCTGATATCGATCCAAAAGAAACTAAGTACATTTCTTATCCTGACTGTCAGTGCTGCCACATTTGTTTCTTCTTCATTTAACGCTATGACATCATTATTGCGTAGCAGCCAATAAAAGGAGTTCATGGTGATTATTTATGGTTATATTAGTTTGTTGTTATAAGCCTGAGCTTTACGTTTTCACTCCATCACTGAGTTATCTGTGGACAAGAACCTAAATGATTACTGCTGGTAGAAATAAAACGCCATGCACATTTTCTTTAATATTTTCAAGTCACCAACACTTTGAACCCGACTTTAGTTCTCTGTCAGAGATGGTGCAAGAGATTCTCACGTTGTAAGAGCTGGAACCTTTTAATCTTGAAAAATGTAGCTTAATTCAGTGTTTGAATGGGGACATTAAAATGATGCTTTGGGATCCTGTGTACCTAATCTGGCCTATTGTGGCCAAACAGGTTTGATTTCCGTACCAGGAACTGGGACACTTTACCAACGCAACATGTAAGTTAGTGATCCAGATTTATTTTAATGGGGAAGTCAAGGAAAATGATACAGTAACATACGTTAACATATTATATGATGCAGTATGATACATAAAAATATGATATGCTGACGATACGATATGTGATATAATATACAATACGATATTAAGATTTGATGACGATAAAATATAAAACATTAGGCTAAAGATACAACACGTTACTATACAATCTGCTGATGATGCGATGCGATACACTGACCATACAATTATGGTGCGCACGCGCACGCGCACGCACACACACACACACACACACACACACACACACACACACACACACACACACACACACACACACACACACACACACACACACACACCATCAGAAATATTGCAAGCAGCAGCAGCAGTTTCAGGCCACACTAGGACACAATCGAATGCTTTTTTCCACCTCACCTTCCCTACTCGCTACCTTTTCTTTCTTTTCTTTTATTCCAGCACATGCTCACATTGTCCTCCCCCCCCCCTCTCTGCCCCGCCCTGACACACACTGGCTCAGACCTACCCACATAACACAACCGACTGCCGAGTCAAGCTTTATTTCTCCTCTCAGCTCACCTCATCTGCAGCAGCTCCGCTCAGGAATGTTAAAGTGAAACATGACAGTTGCACATTCCTCCTCCTCGCCTTTTTTATACGCGAGCATTTGTCTGCATGAGCACATCGGTGTGAGTGTGTGTGTATGTGTGTGAAGGTGATACTGAGAGACACTTGAGCGCAGAGCTTCTGCAGCAGACACTACAAACCAAATAGTAGTTAGTTGTTGGAGACAGAATGTACTCGTATAGAAGTCAGTCTCTCGACGTATGGGTGTGTGTGATTGTGTGCACTTGTGCATATCTACCCAGCCCACTCAGGCAGCAGCTCATATATCCCTGACTCATGGGTGCCACAGGTGGTGCTGGGCTTTTTCTAATTTTAAAGAAGCAATATACAAATAATTTACAACCCACTCAGAGACAACTGTGCACACCAACATCTGCTGCTTTCTGACAGCAAATATATTCACCTGTCTGTCTTTGGGTATCAAGTGTTTAATCTAAAAGTTGCTTTGTGCTCTTGGCGTTTGTTCGTTGTCCTTTCAGTAGCATGGTCTGCTGGTTGCACCCTCCTGATTTGCCTTTCTGTTGCCCCGGAACCGGCTTAATAGCTCCGACCTTGCATAAGGTCTATGCTCTCGGAGTTTAATAATTCAATGGTACAGAGTAACTGTCTGAATTGCTCTTTCTTTCCGCCTTGAAAAGACATCAACAAACCCTCTCTACCTGAACAGATTCCTATAGGGAGGATCTGCAGTGTGTTGGGCTGATCAATTTTGCATGGTTTCTTTCCGAGTGCAGCACTTTGCTTAGCCATTTAATCTGAAGTAGCTCAGGGAGTGGGGTGCTGGGTGCGGAGCGTCTTATTCAGAAAAGTCGAATGAGGACAGGAGAACAGGCCACAAGGTCATCCAAAGTTGTCTGAAAGCATTAATTATTACAGAGGAAAAAGTGTAGAGCTTTGTCACAGGCCTCTGACTTGAGCAGTTGTCAAATGGGTATGATTAATGAATGCCACAGATGAAGGTTTTCTTAGAGAGTATCTCTTTTCTTAAACCCCTGCATTCTCTGTGTTCCAGGCTATGCCTTCCTGCTGTTCCAGGAAGAGACTTCTGTTCAGGCCTTGATCGACGCCTGCATCGAGGAGGACGGAAAGCTCTACCTGTGTGTGTCCAGTCCCACCATCAAAGACAAACCAGTAAGTGACAGTTTTCTTTATGGGAGGAAGTCACTTATTAAGTAAACCTTACATACAGGAATGCAGTTAAAATAAGTCAACTACAAGCAAACTGTTAGCATTCATTTCTCGTAGCCAATACGTCAAGCTACAGCGTGACAGATGGATATCCACTGTAAGACTTCCTCTGCCATTTTGAACCGTCCAAGAAGCAACTTGAGATAAGAGAACAGAGTTTAAAGACCGTGTCTATGACCGCACTGTTTACGACATCACTCATGCATCCTCTGACAGATGACAGGGGATGGATGACAGGATTGCATTTTAAAGAGAATGGTTTTAGATTAATTGATACAGAAAATGTCATCAAAATGTCTCCTACTTAGCCTACACTAAGTGTAGGCTGGGCTAGGGTAGGCTAGGGTCTGAAAGAAAGGGAAGGTTGGAGAATAATTTATAATTCTATTCACTGCCCTGTCCGTCTCTACAATAAAGGTCAAAACTAAAAACTAAACTAAACTCAACATCAGAAAACTTTTCCTTACTACAGATTTTTATTTCATATTCAAAGAATCTGTTTATTTACATTAAACTGTATTGTTAAACATGTCCATGTGTCTGCCAGTGGCTCTTCACTTGTATCTCACATCAAAACTAACTTTGCCATGTTTTTCTGACACTAATATTCTGTATGCCCTTGGTCTGTCTACAAACCCCCCAATTATTGGAAAAGTCCATCCTCTCCGTCTTTTGCCTGCCCACTTTTCAGAAAATGTCACAAAAAGACACAGCTCATTTACATATTTAAAGGTATATACACAGAAACAGCCTGTTCTGAGCAGGGCTGAAATAGAGGGGTTTATAGGCATGATCAAATTCAGGATCAGAGTGGATTTAGAACAAGAAACTTCACACACATGTTTTGGGGAGCTCTGAGACTTATTTAAAGTGGTTGAAAATTAGTATACTATGTGACCTTTAACAATAGTAGCATTTCTATGTAGCAGGTGTAAAGTCGTGCATATTCAAAATGCAAGTTTAGCATATTATTATTGCAGCATTTGGTAATAAGCAGTAGATATATAGATGAAGGATTGAAAAGTATCATTTACTGGTCATGCCAACGTTTGCTGTTGTCGATTGGTGACCAATGGGTGGTCTTAATAGGTGGTTTAATATGTTGTTTTACTTTGGCCAAATGTCCTTTACTTTCTCCACTGCCTTCAAGTTTCTGATAATTGTGGAAAAAATGGTCATATCCCTAATAAAAGCTTCACAGGTAAATGTTCACCTTAGATAAACATCTGTCACTGCAGAGCTTTATATCTGATATTGTCAAAACTCTCCAAGGCTGCATCCATAACTTGGGGAAATATATGAAGTTTACCATACATTTCTCTGATTCATGACCATATTGATCCTTCTTTCTGGTGCAGGTCCAGATCCGTCCCTGGAACCTGAGCGACAGTGACTTTGTCATGGACGGCTCCCAGCCTCTGGACCCCCGCAAGACCATCTTTGTAGGGGGGGTGCCGCGGCCCCTGCGTGCAGGTAAATAACTTCTACGAGGGGAACAACTTACTTGTGATCCCCCCTAAAGCCTCTAAATTGGCTGCACAGTGCTGGCATGAAGCTCTGAGGCCAGAGGCTATAATGAAAGTTCTCCCTGTGAGAAAGCAATCCTGTACTCAGGTTTCCAGGACGCAGGCCAAGCGGTCGTCATGTTAAGAATTCATGCTGTAATGGAAGGCTCAGTCCTTCTGTTCTGGGATAAACATCGCCTGCTCGTCTGCAATGTGACACCGACTAATTATACCAGCACTTTGAGACTGCTGCTCGGATGAATGGGGGAGGGGGGGGGGGGTAGATTCTTTTATCGGATAATAACAGAGTCAATCATCAAAGTCTGAAATAAACCTTTTAATTTTTCTAAAGATAGCCTGAAGGCTTCTCATCTCAGGACAGATATTAAACCCACAAAAACTCAAAACAGCACTTGGCTGACCCTGTGTTTTTTTTTTTACTGTATTGATCAATGTCAAGACTCAATACTTATTTGGCAACACTTCTAGTTTGAAGACTACTCTGAGGCCCTGAGGAAACCAGAGCACTGTGAAATGGAGAAACTTTCAGAGTACCGAAGCTGTCTAACACACATATTTAAGGATGTTTCTTCTTTTTTTTTTAAGTCAATTTAACTTGAAAAATACATGCACATTGAGTGAACATTTCCACTTTAGAAAATCAGTGTTTTCAACAACATCAGGCTGCAAGCTGAGCTGCAGCTTACAAAGTTAACTGAGAATTTGGGCAAGGATTTTCATTTGTTAACAAGTAATTATGAGGAGCAAAAAATATCAGACGCAGAGGTCACTTCCTCTTCAAAACAAACTGGCAAGATGATTCAATACAATGAAGTTCTGAATAAAGCAGGTTACAAATCTTTTTCTTTTTTTGATGCTGTTTGATGGTTTTCTGGGGGCTGCAGGCTGAGCTGTCACAAACGAATGACGTTAGCTCAGTCTGAGTAAGGACTTTGTTTTATCGTCCTCTTGTTGTTCTTATATCAATCACCTTTCCTGCTCTGCAGTGGAGCTGGCGATGATCATGGACCGGCTGTACGGAGGTGTTTGCTATGCCGGCATCGACACCGACCCGGAGCTCAAATACCCAAAGGGAGCCGGCCGTGTTGCCTTCTCCAACCAGCAGAGCTACATCGCCGCCATCAGCGCTCGCTTCGTACAGCTGCAGCACAATGACATCGACAAAAGGGTGAGCGAGTTTAGCACCCACTTCATTCACAATCTTCCTTCCTCTCCGTCCCCACCACAGCTGAGGTTTTCACAGTCATTCCTCTGGCACGCTGCAGAGCTGAACTCTGCCTGAGCCCTCTCACATCCATCACAGCTCTCATTATGGCACAGCCTACAATAACGGAAGAACAGGCCCGGCTGTGCAATCACTCTGGCCCTTGGCCGCCGGAGCCACCGACAGATGTTTCAAGTTGCAGACACACAGGGTCGGTTTAATTATAGTACTTCCCTATACGTGTGTATCCACTCTGGCTCCGCTGCAGCCTGCTTATTTTAGACACGCCGGCCAATTGCAGCGGGGCAGATTGTGACCGAGAGAGACTGGGTGTCGGCCAGGAAGCCGAGCCTCTGCAGGGCGTGGCAGTCCACCCCACCTCTTCTTCATCCATCTTCAGAGGAGGGCAGGGTGTCTTTGTTATGACTGAAATACAAACAGTGTACAAAACAAGTCAGAGGAAATAACTTCTACAAAGTAAACAAAGAAGGCGTTCCTGTCTAAATTATTTTTAAGATATATATATATATATATATATATATATATATATATATATATATATATATATCTATATACACACACACACACACACACACACACACATATATATTTCTAAGTTTATTTTTATTTGAAGATGTAATTTGTGGACAGAATCAACACTTTTTGAGGAATTGTATCTTTTGCAGAAAGTAGATCAAACACAGGGAAAAATACGGTTATAGAGGGATGCCTGTTTTAGCCACTTTTCTTTGTATTTCTCTCTTTTTTCCCCTTTATTCTCGTGGTGATATGTCACAGAATAGTGTTCAGCTAAATTATATGTAACGGCACTGCAGCGTCTTGTAGATTTTGTTCCTGTAGTTGTTGCAGGGTTTGTCAAACAGGGTACAGCTCTCCTACAGTTGAGGGATTCGATAACCTTTCATTTTGTGGCCACGCTGTAACTAGGCTAGCATCCACCCCCCCTGCGTCTCCATGGCGACCAAGCTCTCATTTCATGTCTCCCTGCTTAGTGGTCAAAGTCATTTCACCGGATACCTGCCTCAATCTGGCCTCGGTTTGATTGGAAAGGACTGCACAGAGACTGCCTTTGCCTGAGTGTTGTTAGTAAAGCTTGGAGGGAGAAAACACACTTACATCCTCAAAACTGATCACAGTGCAAGTCTAGCATTAGGAGACAGTTAAGGGGAGCACGATGCTGGAGTCTTTTTGGTCAATTAGAAAATGCCATTACTGATAAATGTACATGATAACATCATCTTTTTCAATGTCTGATACCATTAAGTCTCTCCTGCTGTGTAATTAAGTTCAATTCGTTATCAAGCTACAAGCCTTTGTAATAAACACATCACAAAATATGAAATGTATCACTATAAACAAACACTTTTAATGTTGCTAAGCAATGCTTTCCCACTCAGCATGTGTACGTTTTACCATTTGTAACAAAGGTCTGTGTAAAATATTCATGCTTTGCTGCACAGTCATGCAGAAACTTTGGGTCCATCAAACGGGGATTTATAATTCTGACTTAACAAAATTCAAGCAGCATAAAATATCAAACTCATTATATATTCATTTGTGATTTGTTTTTTCATCTGCATCTCCCCAAAATCCCAAACTATGATTGGTGATTTGCCTTGTCAGAGGCGGGGCTTGTGTTTAAATCTGTTTTTAGGGATGTGTTGCAACATCCAGCTTTCTTTGCATTTAAATGTTACCACACTATGAATTTATACACAGGATTTTAACATTTTAAACATGTTAATGTTAGTACTTGTAGTCGATGTAATGAGACACACATGCTCCATGAAACCCCTGCACAACTCAGTGCCCCAGTCTGGATCTGCTCCTGCTGTGTCAGCGGATGAGAATAAACAGAACCTTGTCTCACGTCTCTCCGTCTTCCTCTCCAGGTGGAGGTAAAGCCGTACGTCCTGGACGACCAGATGTGTGATGAGTGTCAGGGGGCTCGCTGCGGGGGGAAGTTCGCCCCCTTCTTCTGTGCCAACGTCACCTGCCTGCAGTACTACTGCGAGTACTGCTGGGCCAGCATCCACTCAAGGGCCGGCCGAGAGTTTCACAAGCCGCTGGTGAAGGAGGGGGGCGACCGGCCTCGACATGTGTCCTTCCGCTGGAGCTGAGTGGGGGTCATGCGTCCAGCCCTGCAGCCCCCCCCCCCCCCCCCCCCCCCGTGAACCCACACCGACCCCCTGAAAAGAACAACCACCTGAACCCCTCCTGCCCTGCAGTCTGAGTCAGCACTGCAACAACCCCCTATACCCCCCACCTCCTCCACCCGTCTCCCACATACACCTCATGAAAAAAAGATCTGGTCAAAGACACGGGACAGTCCCCCCCCCGCCACCCCTCCCTCTGAACTCAGTGTGTCGCCTCTGATGAAGCACTGCGGGGGACACAAACATCTATCAGCGCTAAATTTGCACTTTGGCACAAAATCTCACCAAACACAAACACACACACACGCGTACACACACGCACACCCACACAGGATGGTCTGTTTGACACCTGTCTGCTGTTGACTGGGTGCTGTGGTACGTCCTGTTGGACCCCTCCCCCTTTACTGAGAACAGAGGTGGGACCATTTAAATATTTAAAGAAAAAAAAAAGTATATATTTTTTGTTTTCTACCTATCTATTCATATATAGATAATTAAAATTTTATGTAAAAGGAGCATGCACTTATTTTGAGAAGCTGTAGTTCTATCGCCCCTCGTGAAGAGTCCTACCAAAGGCAAACGGAAAAGAGAAACAGGAGGCACAAGATGTAGCAACAACTATCCAGTAGTGTGAGTACAAATAACAACACGGCTATATTCACTCTCAATTTTGACTCTGATAATATTAATACCTCATACGTGGATTAGTTGGCTTTCAATCTCTAGGTCTTTATTTTTATAACAACATTATTTTCTAGTGTTAAGTAAATGTAATGCTGCAATAGCTTTGCTGCTAAATCCATGGTATGACCAGGTACCACTCGTACTTTCTTCAGGCTGGGTGTACAATAATCACAACAGATCTCGAGAAGCACCTGGCAACGACGAGCTATCAACAGGGGGAGGGGGCGCCCCCAAGACAAAGATGGCTACCTTTTTAAGGGGGATCGGGGGGGGGTGGGTCGCCCCTTACTGCATGTTTATTTCAATCAGGTTGCTGCATGCAAAGACTTTTCAGTATCATGTCTACTCCTCGACTCTGCCCAAGTTTGCACAACACACGAACAGAGAGGACGGGTCGGCGGAATCATGGCGGGCCTCGCCGCAGACGACACGGGGAGAAAACAACCTTAATAATCACAAAGTAAATGTAGGATAACCATTCAAACTGTCTCTGATAGGTGAAGTAACTTTTTTGCAGTGATTGTTGATATAATTGTGCAATTTTTTTATACCGTATGTAGTTAGGTGTGTATGCCTAGAACTGTGATTCGCTTTAACTGTCGTTGATGTCCGACATAGAAGTCCTGTGAAACTTCATAACTAGTGTATGCACACGTGTATACTGTATGTTCTCTTGTAAACACATACTTGCACCAGAATACACAGAAGCCTCTGGAACACACATGAACACACACACACACACACACAAAGGACGGCTGTCTTTCCTACGCACACACAGAAGACAAAACAATGTGAGCTTAAACTGACAACTGAGGTCTTTTCTGTTCGTTTATTCGTTAACAGAAGCGCACGTTTACGTCCCAGAACGCAACCAAAGAGCTCACATGTTCGACTTATAAAAGACAAACTCCACACGGAGGGGGAGGAGGAGGAGGAGGAGGAGCGGAGGGAGCAGACGATTAGAGGTGTGGAGTAGGGAAGAAGAATTGTGGGTGGGGTGGGAGGTGTGAAATCAAACATTGAAGCTACTGGAGACTTGAGGTTGAGCTCTGCACATGCTCTCACTATAAGGCTGGAGAGGGGAGGGGGGGGGAGGGGAGGGTGGGTGGGGTTTTGGTTAGGGGGAATAACGACACCAGACGATGCAGATGTGCGAGCTGGGGTTAACCATATTTATCCAGATGTTTTTTTTTTTCCTGCAAAGCTTGAAGTAATGGACCTGCTAAAAAAAAAAAAAAAAGGTGGACATCTTTTTATCAAAGGGTTAAACAGCTCAAACATTATTTGGGGAGGGGGAGGTAGGGATGAGAGAATTGGCTGCTCAAGACAGAGCGGCTCTAGATTTAAGGGGGCAAGCTACACTGGTTTTGGCAGTTTTGTGGACAATCTGAACGGGATCCTGAGACAGCGCAAGTTCATGTGAGTGGTCCGCTCCCCTTCGTTTTGTCTGTAAGGTCAAACTGCCCATGTTGGCGCCCCCCCCCCCCCTCCCCCACCCCCCACTGTCCCCTCCTCTTAATAGTCGCAAACTGTTTTATGCTTCTGGATTGGTGTTTCTGTTGTCCAAGAAAAAATGAATCAAAGCTAAAGAAACTTTTTTTACTGACAGAAAAAAGCAGAGGCTAACCCTGAGTAATAATACGTATCCCTCTGAAAGTGAAGTCTGGGTGTTTTTGTGACGTTTCTTTCCCCACCCGGACAGCTTTTCTATGTTTGTTCCTTCTCTATGATCGATATTGTTATGCACTATTCTCTTTGTATCTGAACAGTTTTCGACGGTCAGCGGTTCTTTTTGTTAAAAGACAACAACAACAACAAAAAAAGAAGAAGAGGCGATAAAGCGTGGTTTCTGACTGACAAGATCTTTTGCAATACCTCAATTTTGAACTATACTCGGAGAGAAACTGATATTTTCTAAGTGAGTTTATTCAGATGAAAAAAATGATATATTAATTTAATTCTTTCAGAGAAATGATTTAACAGATGGTTGATTTTTTTATTTGTATCATGCTTATTTGCTTTCATTTAAAGACTTTATTTTTTTGACAAAGACAAACTGAAGGAGCTTTATAATAACTAATATAATGACGTAGTTAGAGAGAGTCTACTTTATCACGGTGGAGGGTGGGCGGAGGGTCCCGCTGGTCAAATTGGTCGAGAAGAGCTCTTAAGAAAAACAAAATATCAGGTGCTCATAGATGAAAAAAAAAAACATGTTTCCCACGTTTTTTGTATATTTATAACCAATCATTTACTATGCTGACCAGAGTTATGAAAGATCTTCTGTTCGTTATTTTTTTAAGAGACGTTTTTTATGTTTCCTAAACGTTCGTGCTCCCTTTTTTTTTTTTTTGTAAAAGAGGCGACGTGACCCTGAAGCTTAGCAGAGAGTCGTGAGCGTCACAGAAGAGGCGAGAATGTTCTTTTTAACACACACACAAAAAAACAACAACACACACACGACGAGAGTGTTTTCACCTGTAACTTGATCAGAAGCCCCCGAAAGGTGCATCAATTGACCGGTGGCCTTCTTATTCACGCAAGACTTGAATTAGTCCCGTTTTTTTAAAAGGCTAAGAACCTTGATTCTTTGTTGTAATGTGCAATACTGTTTGTACTGTTTGTAGAAAAGACGAAAACAAGAAAAAAGAGGCATAAATCTTTATTGCAGAATTATTTTCATTGCAAGCATTGTGATTCACTAAAATCATTTTCTACTGTGTATTTACCTACTCTACCTGCTAGTACCTTCCAGTAGTAATGTAGCCTTTGTACTGAGAAAAAAAATCATTATTTTTTAGAAAGTTTTGCTAAAAACGAAAAGAATTGAAACATATTTACATATTTTCTTTTTTTATTTTGTGTTTTGTTTTTTCTTCTTCACAGACTTATTTCTCCACCATTAGCCGTTGTTTCTGGGGGAGACTTTCATATCTGGTCGATGTCATTCATATTATTTTGTATTTTTACTTGGAATAAATTAATTTTATGATGCTAATTCTTTTAAAAAGTTTTTTTTTCTTTTCTTACTTGGTTTGTTCACTTTGTTCATTTTATTTTGAAGCTGAGAAAAAAAGACGTTTGTTAAATTGTTACTAAAGTGTCTCGGTTCTTGAACTGCTAAGCTTTATGTGTTAACTCGCTGATGTTGCTTACATTAGTGTGAAGAAAAAAGAAAAAGAACTACTCACACACAGCAGATTGGTGGTTGGTGATGTTTAAGTGATTCGCAATGTAAACAAATGAATGGGCAATAAAATAAAAAATTGCAGAATGGAGCAGACATGCAGTATGTTGTGATGTCATTGTGGGACATGGACATCAATGCTTTGCTGATATTTAAATACTTTATGACTCTACAGTAACTCAGACTTAGTCCCATAAGCCCCGTTTCCACCAAGCAGCCCGGTTTGGTTCTCTACAGTTTGGTTCCTGGTTCTGTACGTCTCGGTCTGGTTTGATTCCCACAGCCAACACTACCCTTAAGGTCGTTCCATTTACCTCAGAAGTCTGATGTCAGAGCAGGGAATGACATCACACCCGAGTTCACCGCTTTCCAGTAACAAATTTACAAGAAGTTAGCCAAGCAACGGACACCGCCATTTTTAGTTTGTTGCACGATTCTTTTGGCCAATCAACGGCCTGCGGTGGGTCTAGCTTCACCCTTTACGGCCGGATCGGTACACTCGGCATCCCAACAGAAGGGTGGTAGATTGTCGTACAGGTTAGGCCTGTCGTACCTCCTACGGTGCCTTTTGGTCAACTGCAGGGTCGTCAGCTGGAATCCGCCGTTCACTGGTGTTTCACCCGTGGTGTCTCCCCCGCCACCCCCCGCAGCTTCCTCTATCGGGGTGCTAGCCCCCAATTGATGTCCTTCCTCCAGACCCAAAACCTGTAGCTGGCTTTTTCTGCTTTTGTTACAGGACGTTACAGATCGGTTATTCTGGTGCCATTCCCAACTTTTGACAGTGGAAACGCCAATAAACATGTACAGTACTAAACTGAGCTGAGCTGAACACGACGGTTTGGTGGAAACGGGGCTTTAGTTTAAATTCCTGCAGAGTGCACTGGTGTGATTGTACTTCTGAGTGAATGTAAATGTAGCGATGTAGGTCTACTGTGTCGAAACAAAAACAAAAGAAGGTCACAGTTTTTTAATTTTCATCCTAAACTTGTCTCTTAAGGCTACTGTAACTTTAATTTAAAATGTCCCCTTCTCATGTTCCGCTTTAAAAGGCGAGTCATACATTTGGATATTTGCCTTCTTGTCAACAGTTAAATACAATTGACCCCAACTTGTGTCTGTACTGTGGACTGTACAGTCTAGACCACTGGTTCCCAACCTGGGGTCCTGCTGCAAGGATTTGTCTGCTCTGAGGTTGTTAAAACTAAATTTGTACAGACTACACACTCACTGGATAGTTTATACAAAGGTCGTTTAGTAAGAACGAGTGTGTGTAGACATATTCTTAATGTTTATGTTATTTCTGTCAGCCATGTTTCTTTTTTTCTGATTGGGTTCTTGGAGGTACCTGCTTAGCCTATCTCAGATACAAGTTGGGGGGCTCCAAGGAAAAAAGTTTGGGAACGACTGCCTCAGAAACCGCCACCCGCTCTTTAATGAGAAATCACAACCTTAAATTTTTGTTTTTTTCTTCAATTTAATGAAAACATGTTTAAAAGTAGTCACAGATTTTAGAAACATTTTTGCGACAAACTGAAAACGGTTCTGTGACCCACTTTTGGGTCCCAACCCACCAGTTGAGATCCACTGGTCTAGACTGACAGACTGTACAGTTTATGGTCTGCCAACTTAGCCTAGCATTAGCCCCCCGCCAGAAAAATAGTTTTGTCCACAAAACAACAGAAGCAGTTTCAGTTTGTGTTAAAAGAAACAATTAAGGAGACGTTTGTTTGGACGGAGCCCGGCTAGCTGTTAGCTAACAAGATATCGTGTTTTTATGAGTCAGCCTTCAGCGTTCTTCTGTGTCGGCACATTTAAGGGCACAGGTGTCCATTTTTATTCTGGATGAAGAAAATATTTAAATGGCTGTAGCATCAAATTTAGTGCAGACATTTCTTTTGAATATCTTGCTAAATTTTAACGACAGGATTTTAACTACTCTCATGTTCCTGAACCAACCTACTACATCTGTATCCAATATAACGCTACAGCTAGCAGCCACTAAGCTCTACATTAATGACTGTTGGGGGAAAAGCTAACTCTGTCTAAAGGAAGAAACATCCAGTTAGTGTTGCTGCACACTTTAAAAAATCTAATTTAAGAAATTTTTAGGACATTTTAAAAACCCAATCCAAACAAAATGACAATTTTTGCAGAGTGTAGCATCTGTGATTCTTAAATTTCACATATTATTCAACGGCTATGATTCCTTTAGTCATAAGTTTAACTCTTCTTTTTGCATTTCTCGCAAGTCGCCTCATATTTATTTTTTGCTCCCAACGTTCATTCCCTGCATTTCTTTTCATCTAGACGCCACATTTCCTGAACTTGCATTTCTTCGTCTTCTTTTCTTGTGTTTGTATTACGCTGCTGTAAATGTTGTAAAGACCGACAACAAATAATAATTTAAAAAATCACATCACGCTAATAAGACATTGCAAAAGATAGTCAGACGTGTCTCAAAGTGCCATCAAAAACTTGTCACCTCACAATCAAAATAAAGATCATGTCAGACGTTTTATGACCCAACATGTTTTTAGAAATGTCACTTCAGATATGTTAAAAGAACCTGCAGAACATCGTGTTTATTTAAAGAGTGAAGCGCTGACATGCTGCAATGTTTGGAGATTTTATTGGCTGGGGGGGGAGCGACTTTCCGTAGCTTTAAGCGAGGATGATGTCATCAGAGCTTCACGTTTAGTGAACAGTCACGAGACACTGAAATGTTTATCCAACTTCATGTCAGCTTGTTTGACTTTGCAGCCTTGTTTTTAAGTGTTTTCTGTCTTCATACTCAACAGGTTATACAGCTGATCTTAATACTGACCCCCTCTCCCGTTGATGTCTCTTAACCTGTCTCACCATATACTCTCTCCCAGGGTCCAGTAATCACCACAACCCCAGTATTTATCTCTCTCCCAGATGTGCAGATAAAAAGATCATTTGATGCCAACCATTTTTATATAACCTCTCTATATATCTGTTTTGAGTGTTTAGACCTGGATAGCGTGCTGTGTGTATTCACCGCTGATTCACGGTTGTTCACTGAGGAGGTAAACACTGAAGGTCACGTCATGCTGTGATCCCAGAGTAGATGAAAAAAAAAAAACATGGGTGATGTGCTTTTCCAACATCCCGCTCTTTTCAAAGTGTAAATGTGTGATTTTCTGCTGGGTTTTTTGTTTTTCTGACTTACAAACTGCTTCTGTCTGGAGATTGTCGGCTTGATCTGAACTCTTTCACGGGATCACTGAGCTCTGAAAACACGGAGCTCAACACTGCTAATGCTTAGACCTGCTTCAGTTTTGTCGTTCCAGCTTTCCTTTTCCTTTTTCTGTACTGATGAGTCAATCTTATTAAACATAGTTGTATGACGCTATTGAACTTTGTTGTCTTTGGCATGGCATCCTCTCCCCTTCCGTTATAAAACGACCTTATCAAAACAGCTCAGGTATACTAAGAAATATTTTTGAATCCAGTATTTTGGTTTTATTCTACAGAGGCAAACATGAGGTGAAAAGTCTCCTCACAAATCCTGGTCCATATCTACATGTAGTTTCCAAAGCTGCGTGAAATGTAGAAATGTATTGGACACCAATAAAGGCTACAGGACGTAAAACTCACAAGTGAAAACCTCAAGGCTAAATTAAGTACCACTTTCCTTAAGAAGCCCCTCCCCGGAATAAACAGGAAATGATGTGGTTTTAAATCCACCCTCGACTACACACACAACTTTCCATTTCCCCCCCAAGACGCCTCTCTCTGGGAAGATGGAAAGCTGTTGTGAATTCTTCTCACAGTATTCCCTCTTTTTGAGAAGTATAGGTGTTGGGAATCTGGGGGGTGATAACTCATCCGTTTTGATTTAACGAACGATAAGCTATATTCACTATAAGGCGTGTAGCTGACATGATTGACAGGTGGGTGCGATGTAACGGTTGTCTGGAGGCTTAAAGTCCGCCTCAGCTCCAGCTCCCAGCCTGTCGTTAGGTTGACTGAAAGTTAGACTGAGACTGGATTTCTAGCATGGAGGCTGCCATCGATGGGACTCCAAAGCCCCCTGCAGGAACAGATGGATGACATCACTCAGGCTTCATTATTTAAGCAGGGAAGTGGATTTCTGCTTACTATACGTTAGTTGTCCAAGGGGAGCTTGAACATGGCAAATATCGGTTACAACAAGCCGATCAATCAGGATTATTAAGGAAGAGGCAAAATGATTACGATTGTCTTTTCTATATTTGCATGACTTGCTACTAGAAACAAATTACCGTCATGTTGCTCTCCAGGAAAGCATAAGCAAGCTTTAAATCCTGAATTTGAAGTTGGAGTAAAACAGCTGCCATGGGAATACTGCAAGTCATACGGAGGTCATCGTGATTAACACCCAATTCAGAAAGGAAACGTTTTAAATCCCCAAAAAATCATCTTCACAAGCTTGACAGCAATGATGGTCACGGGTAACCGTTCAAGAAAAATCCCTTTGGATGGGAATACTTTCCAATTTTCTCTGAATGATTCTGGCATTGTGTCCTGTAAAAGTGAATGCTTATCAGTGAATGAAGGACAATCTTGATTGAGATATCTGTGAGGCTCTAATCAACAGTCATGATATAATTTGGTATTCAGTTGCTTATAATATCTGATGTTTCCAGCATCTTTCTGCTTCCACTTTGTCCTTATTTACAGAATTCCGTTCACCTTTAAGTTGAGTTTTTAAATTTAGAGGAACTTTATTTTTTACAGCTGGATTTGCTGCAGTGTTGGCATCATTTTGCATTTGCTAAGTGGGACTGTTGTAAAGCAGGAAAGTGTCCTTCAATATGGACATTACAGCCAAAGAGGCGGGTCACCAGAGGTCAGGTACATTCATGTGTCAGTATTATATTTCTTGAGTGTGCAACCACACCATCTACTGGTCATAACACATGCGCACACACGCACACACACACACACAGACAAGCAGAGACACACAGACAAACACACACACACAAGCAGAGACACACACACACAAGCAGAGACACACACACACAAGCAGAGACACACACACACAAGCAGAGACACACACACACACACACACACACACGCAGAGACACACACACACACAAGCAGAGACACACACACACACACACACACACACGCAGAGACACACACACACACACACACACACACACACACACACACACACACACACACGGTAATAAAACATGAATATGTAATTCAAAGGTTTGTAGAATTTATTACAACTCCACAATCATAAAGAAAAAGCAGCAGTTACAGAAGTATGTACAAGTCTATTTCTTCTTTTTAAAATACTTGTGGCATCTTTCAGGTACCAGTTTCCTCTTGGCCCCATGTTCAGTCTCTGTAAAGCTGCTTCAAGTGCTCCTTTTGACACCACGTTTGAAGAGCAGGACACACTCGTTCATTTGTCAAACACACAGCTCATGTGAACAGACTCTCCCGGGGCGAGGGGAAACTACAGCGCCCTCTACAGCACAACCTGCTCATCACTGTGCCAGAAAGAGTCAGTGATGATATCCTGTGCGTCCTCCAGAGAGCTCCCTCGCTCTCCACCCGTTTCCCTTTTGTCGTACAGAAAAATGTTTGTATCAGTCAGAGAGCAGCTGACAGACGTGGCGGGGCATCGCAGCGCTTTAAGACCATGAGATCAGTGGGATAGGAGAGTAATGGTGAAGTAGTTAACACTGTATACTCTGGCAATGCATCATGGGAGAAAAGCAGCACCTGGAGCTTGAAGGATAGCTAGGACGCATCATCACCGCGGACTAATGCAGATGTTGTAAACTAACACTGGAGATGTTTGGTACAGACACGTTGTACCACCTCTTAGGGGTTCTCTGCAAATCTCGAAGAATTATGGGATTTCCTAAAAATGTTAAGACACACTTTTCTGCCGTGTACCGTTTAGTTTGAGGCGTTAAAATTTAGTTTTTTTATTCCAGCTGTGCTTGAGTTATTGCTTATGGTCATGAACGTTAACTATCAGCCCACCTCATTTATCCTGCGTTAGGTGTAAGGTGGACTGCGAAAGTTATCTGCAGCAGTTTGGGTCTCCTCCGGCTCTGACCGGGTCCAGCTCGGTCAGCAGACGGAGGCTACGTGGGTGTGGAAGAGGGCTGTGGTGGGGGTCTTGCAGTGCTACTGTAGGGAGTGCATGAAGGTGTCCAGGTTGTACTCTGAGTCGTACTGCTGCTGGTCCCAAAGCTCCCCCAGTCCGTCCAGCACAGACTTCATGGAGGACTTCCCTGAGGTTGACGCTGACTGCTCAGCCTTCTCACCCTGAAACACATCGACACAGCAGACCGATCAGGCAAACAGGAAGGAGGCTCAGAAGGTAACAGCACAGCATGCAGGTAGATGTGTCAGTGTTTGGGACACATGTCAGATGTGTTTTTCAGTATTGAGTTTGATAAGAATCCAAACACTGGGCTTATTGATCTCACAACATGCTCCAATGTGTCCCTCTTCTACATCCTTTTGGGATTTTTGGTCCTCTTTTGTTTGTAGGAATACCTGCTTTAATCGTGCTTTAGGCTGTCTAACTTAATTTTAAGTTATTTATAAAGCTCCTAACTTTAATAGTTTTATACATATCAGCAGGTTTTTGTGTGCATGTCTGCAGCCATGGGCTACAGAAATATTCTGTGCTGTACAAGATATCTGGAATTACTTAAGTTTAATTTTGAAGCACTTCCTAAAAAATGCAGACTAAAGAATATTAAAGAACTTGATTCATTTCTGCAGAAACTGCAGGGCAGCACAATCGATGTGGTAAGAAATTAAACCAGTTTTATAGTACTTGGTTTATGGCTAAAAGAGTTCAAAGAAAATGTGAATGAATGTCCTCCGATCCTTTAGATCCCTCCTTGAAGGTAAATATATTCTGTGTGCATTTAAACAATAACCATAATGCATCCCCCAATAAGAACATATTAAGTCCAAACCTCTGCCTTGTTGCATCCCTTCTGACATTAAAGTTAAAGGTTAAAGTCAGGTTCCTTTTGAATATCGACCAAAACCAGGATAATCAAAGGGAATAATTAAGTCATTGTGTTTTTTCAGAGAATCTCATTTATGTCTTTATAGTAACAGTAAGATACATTTTGCTCTGTCTAATTTTTCTATTTGATTATTAAGATGTGAGCAAACTGAACTTCTGTACTAACAGAGTGACCACATGATGTTTGTTTCCATTTCTTTGTGAGCGATCTTTGACACCCATTAACCCCCCTCAGCACTGTATCTGAGCTGGGACCACCTGGAGGTCTCACCTTGTCCAGGGTGAACAGGTTGAGGAGCTGGTCTGTGCCCATGCTCTGCATGCTGGAGTTGTCTTGGCTGATGACGGTGTTGGCGATGCTCATCTTAAATTTCTGCAGACCCATGATCTTCTCCTCCAGTGTGCCGCGAGTGATCAGCCTGTAGACGTTCACCACCCGTTTCTGCAACACACAAACACACGAGGACACCATTAAGAGAATGGACCAGACGAAAAGGGGACTGAGCCGCCCTGCCAACTTCATTTCACTTGGTTCATTTTGCTTCACTGGTTCCAGACAAGAGCAGCAGTGTCACACAATCCAACACTGTTCAAACAGAGGACTTTAATAATTCATGAGGGAAACAGTGATGAACATCCCATAGTGGGAGACAGTGTTGTAATGAAACCTGAATTTGACACACAATGAGGATTTTAAGGGGACACGGTTCATACTGTTCAAATGAGAAACTGTCTTTAGTGGATTTGGAGAATCCAGTTAAAGAATTATTAATTATCATTATTATAATTTTTATCAGGCTTTAGTCTTTGGTGTTTGATCCACAGAGTGTTACATATATTTGGATGAACTCTTGACAAAAAGTGAACAAAACCAAAACAGGATCTATAGAGAGGACCGGTATGATTAAAGTCATGAAATCTTCTAAATGGAATGGACCACCTTATCTTTGAGGCTTCAGAAGAACAAATTTGAGAAGTGGAAGAAATACATTACCCTCAGAAGCTATAATCACCTATGTGGATAAATATGAGACTCCTTTTGCTTTGAATGAAAAAACCCAATGTCCCTTTCTTATTCTGTTTATACCTTTTTTTTTTTGTACATTCAGAAAAAGAGTCCACAGGTGAAATATTTTATGTCTGATCTCTGATATCTCAGACTCCTGCAGTGTTAATGGTGTGTCCCCCAAAGTGCTGCTTCAGGCTCACACTAAGCTTTATGATGTGTTTTCTCTGTGTGTCCATCAACAGTACCTGTCCTATCCTGTGGGCTCGGTCCATCGCCTGCAGGTCCCTCATTGGGTTCCAGTCGTGTTCCACAAACACCACGGTGTCTGCACCAGTCAGGTTCAGACCCAGACCTCCAACGTGTGTGGTCAGCAGCAGCACATCGATGGACGGGTCGTTGTTAAACCTGAAAGAGACAATAGTTCGATTCAGATCAGAAATATTTCCCTTATCATAAATATGATCCAGCAGTTCATTTCGTATTTCATTAAAAAGAGTAAAAAGTTGAAGGCCCTCACCTGGAGACGATGGAGTGACGCAGGCCGGCCTGCACGCTGCCATCCAGCCTCAGGTAGGTGACCGAGGGCAGTTTGGGCTTCAGCAGGTCGTGCTCCACAATATCCAGCATACTCTTCAGCTGACAGAAGATGAGCACACGATGCTGGGCCACCACTGCCTCAGTGCCGCCCTCTGATCCAACACCACCACCGAGACCACAGTCCAACAGCAGCTGGAGAGCAGAGGACACGTGAGTATCACACTGTTGGAGCCGAGCAGAAAGGAAACAGTGAAGCTGATCTAAAGGAACTTTACCTGTTTGAGAGCTGAGAGTTTGGGCGCGTGCAGAATGTCCCGCAGGCTCGAGTTCTGGCTCGCCAGCTGCTCAGTGACACGTTTGTACTCTGGATGCTGCGGGGTCAGGACCAGGCTCGGGTGGTTACACAGCTTCCTCAGGTACTGCAGCGCCTGCAATAATGGAGAAACAAAATGTACTTAGTACTGACTAGTTGTAGTGGGATGCATCTGCAAAACATAAAAAGGTAAACAATAGGCCTGAAAAATGAGTGCTATTATTCAAACAACAGAGATAAAAATAAAAGAAGACTTCGAGGTACAAACATGAGGATGCTTAAAAAAAGCACATCAACATCGTCAGCTTCTGTTTCTGGTTTACCCTTCGTACCATCTGGAAATAAATATTTAGAAAAAAAGAACAGTGTACCTGGAAGACATGTCCTGTAGCCTTCAGCTTAGGCTTCTCCTCCTCTTCTGTTGAGGCTGTAGAGAGGCTGTCGTCCACACTGGCCTTGGCTCGAGACTTTGCAAAGTCTTCATACAGCTGAACCTTCAGGCGGCAAAACAACATACTTTGAATTATATCATCAACCTCGAAGTAACAACATAGTTAAGTAAGAAAACTTCAGACACGCTGATGGCCTAGAGGTCAGACCCGCCCCATGTACAGAGGATATAGTACTCCAAGTGTGCGCCCGGGTTCATGTCTGACTTAAGGCCGCTTTCCTGCTCTCCTACCTCCCCACTCTCTCTCTTCCATGACCTACTCTGTTCACTGTCCTATCAAAATAAAGGCAAAGGACCAAAAATGTATCTAAAAAATAGAAAAGAATAAAAGAAAAAAGACTTTCCATTTATGTTTGCAGGATAAAGTGGGAAGTCCGGTTGATAAAAACAATACTGATGGCACAAAGAAGATGAAGAAAAAGTAGTAGAAGAAGGAGAGGGAGAAGAGAAGAAGGAAAGAGAAGCAATCAAAGAAAATCAGAAGAAAAGGAGGATGAGGTAGGAGAAAGATGTAGGTCTACTTTCAGTTAAGAGAAGCAGAGTTCACACGTACCTGTAGAGGACTCAGGTTGCAGTAATAGTCCTGAATGATTTTAGGAGGAAGGTCCTGGAGGACGTCCTCCTTCATCCTCCTCAGGAGGAAGGGCAACACCTGTCGATGAAGCGCCTCCATCGCAAGGACACCTGGCAGGAGAAACCAGCATTAACTACAGTCAACTGTGCACGAAGCCAGATCTTTAAATCTAAACCAAGCCACACCAGTGACAAACTTTCAGAGACCGAGAGCTGACGTACCTGCTTCCTGTTCCCGTGAGGAACTTTTGGCGTCCCGGCTGGCCAGGATCGGTTTACCGTAGCGAGCAGCAAACTGTCGTTCCGTTCCCAGGAAGCCTGGCATGAGGAAGTCGAACAACGACCAGAGCTCCAGGACGTTGTTCTGGGATCACAGAGCAGAAAGATATTCATGGTCTGACTCATCACTACACAATGAAAGATCTTTTTTATTTTCCAAATACATTTGATTGCCAGGTGACAGAGCCTCACCTGAATGGGCGTTCCTGATAAGATGACTCTGAAGTTGGCGGCCAACTGCTTGATGGCTTTGGAGAGTTTGGTTTTCCCGTTTTTGATGACATGACCCTCATCAAGGATGCAGTAGTTAAATTTGATATTTCTACAATGCAGAGAGACAGAACATTAAAAACTGAGCACCGACTTCTAAAACACCATCTGATGTTAGGACAGGAGTGAGACTCACCTAAAAAAGTCGATGTCGTTCCGAACAACATCGTAAGAGGCGACTATGAGATTGTGTTTCTTAACTTGATGTTGTAACCTGGAACAGAAAATGTTTGTTTAGGTCCATGAGGACTTTTAAGAGAACACGTTCATCTTATGATCACTGATCCAGGCTAACTTTAAACAAAACTTTATTTCACTTTGTTTATTCAGCTCATAAAGTCTGGAGTGGTTCAGAAATGGAGGTCAGAAATGGAGGTCAGAAATCTCTGCGTTTGTATGAAAGCATTTTTCTTTCCAAAATAAAAGTCTGAGTAATCTTCTTTACCGCATCCGTTCTGTAGGAGGTCCGGTGTAATGCAGCGGGTGGAGGTACTCTTTAGAGCAGAACTTGCTCACTTCGTCCACCCAGTGTCCGGTCAGCGTGGGCGGACAAACCACCAGAGAGGGCATGGGGCTGCAGTCAGCCGCTTTAGTCTTGGCGTACTCCTGAGCCCTGAGCAGACATCACACATACAGATGGCTGAGTCCGGTTTACTCACACAGCAGCTCGAACATTAAAGAGCTTTTTAAAAACAATGAGATCAAAGAAGTGTTGATGTTAAAAGTGTCAGACTGTTCTTTATGAAGAATTTTCATGCACCGGTTTCTGCCCTGTATTATAATTTCATGATGATTATTTAACCCCTGTCCTCTTGCGTTTGTAGGAGTAACTGTTCTAAATGTGCTTTAGGTCTTCTTACTTGAACATAAGTTATTTCTGAAGCTCCTGCTTTTAATCCTTAGAACATTTCAAAAAGTGTGTTTTTAATAAATCTGTCGCCCCAGGCTTTAGGAGTATGTACAGCAAATATGTCATTTTTTGGGGGGATTCTGATTTATTTCTGTGACGATACTGTCAGGGCACACAATCCATGAAGTCTGAAGGTGACCTAAAAAAGAATCGTGGTTGATGTATAATAGCGGGGGTGAAGCGAAGCTCGTACTACTCCAGCCTAGGAATGTCCTCAAACTCTCTCTCTCTCTCACACTCACACCTTTGTGCAGGCTCACTGTCGTCAGAAATAAATAGAAATCTATTCACGTTTTACAAAATCAACTCAAAAAGGAAATTCCTCTTTTTGTTAAAAATCGCAAGACAACTTTTTTTGGAGCAAACTTAAATGTGAGTTTGTTTTTTTTACTGTGACTATCAGTTTTCAAAACCAATGTTCTTAATGTATTTACCAATAAATAAGGACACATTTTGAAAACATTATTTACACAGCGCGTGATTCTACTTTTGGAATGAAAACAGAGACAGTTGTCTTTAATGACTAATTGTTCATTTCCTCTGAATTTGTTATGAATTTAAGTCATATACAAATGTATAACCTTAACTCCCATCGTTCAAATTCAGACCCATTTCTTCAGTTTTAATTTCAGCTCACTTTAAAGTTGAATCCCACAGAATGTGTTTTAATAACCTTTTTTCTTTATGATAGCAGACACATCAAGGCTCTTTGCCTGAAAGTATTAGGAGTTTAAAGCTTTCTGAATTAAAGAGTTCAATGGGTTATAAATGATGCCAACATGTCACATCCTTTGTATATTATGAAGGAGACTGAGTGTTATTGTTGTTTTGACTTTCAGGTTTTTTTGTGCTTCAGCACACTGATTCGCCCTCTGAGTGATGTTTGGACCGCGTACCTGAGGTAGGTATCTCCTGCCAGGATGCAGATGGACTGCAGCGTCTTGCCGAGGCCCATGTCATCACACAGGATCCCGTGCAGCTTGTATTTGTTCAGGAAGGACAGCCAGTTCACTCCGTCCTGCAGGACAACACAAGCATACACAACTGTAAAAAAACAAACAAACTTAAAGAGATAAAAAAATAGCCAATCATCTGACAGTTAAGGTTGACTTGTTGACGCTAGTTTGGTGACCAATAGAAGCATATTAGCTTTTTACACTGCTACATTGAAGTGATGGACGGTCAAAGCAGACGCACACAACCCGTCTGTTTGTCTGCTCCAAATTAAAGATGTCAAGAAGACCGTTCGTTGTCTGCAGAAAAACCTCAGACACGACATGAAGAGCCTCTCGGTCAAAAACCCGACATGTTGTTTAAATGTGACACAGCCTGAGCCTCCTTCTGATTTCAGCCTAAGGAGTTTTTTTTTTTAAAGGGAATAGTGGACCCTGACACCCACCTGCTGGTACTTCCTGAGTTCAGCTTTGATAGGAACAGGGATCTTGTAGTTCTCCAGTTTTCTTCCATCTAGTAGTTGCTCCAGGAAGTGGCGTTCTCTGGCCTTCTGCCGGATCAGGTCTGCGGACATGGCTGGAGGGTCAGGTATCCCTGCCTGATTGAGAGAACAGAAAACTTTAGAAGCAAAACACTTGGTACATATGAAGTGGTGTTCAGCAAGGATGCAATCAAACCATTTTGTAGAATATTAATGTTGCATAAAAACAAAACTGCTGCTAAATATATATACTTATTTATATTCCTATATTTCCACACTTGATTGTGTTTAAGAGCAAATGTCCCCCCGGGGGATTAATAAAGTATCTCTGATTCTGTGTGTGCTCGTACCTCTAAAGGCAGCAGGCGGATGAGTGTAGCAAAGCACTGTGTGGCCATGAAACGGATGCTGTCACTGGGGTCACTCATACGGCCCAGCACGGGTACAACAAGCAGCACGATGTAGGGCACGATGTCCACATCCAGCTGCTCCATCACACCTGGACAGATGTTAGTCAAGGAAAGAACTGAACAGGAATACTACAGCAACAACTTCAAGGGTCAGTCGATGATATTTACACAGTCCTGTTTAAACTAATCTAAAATGTCACACTAGCTGAAGCCTTCAGCAGAAAGACCAGATTTATGGTATGTATTTATTTATTGTTTGTGTGGTTTTCAAATGTGCCCAAATTGATTTTATTTATTCCTCCCTTATTTGTATTTTTTTTATATTGTTTGTGTTGTACTACTGGCTGTAATATAAATTGCTCCTCTGGGATAATAGAGAAATTATTTAATCAAATCTAATCTAGATTTTTCAATTTTGTCGTGCATGCTATTCCCCACTCTCTCTCTCTCTCTCCAGTTTCTGACTCTATGTACTGTACTATTGGATTCATTTTCTATGTATTCCAGTGCTGCATTACAAATTATTGTTGGTTGAATAACATACTTTTAGCTTAAACAAATTTTGATCAGATCATCTCTATTGTAAACTTTTAACAACTTGCAAATCACATCTCCTCTTAGCATTCTTTGTACTTTGTTTAAAAAAGGATTCCAGACATCTGTAATGAAGTGCATTAGAACAGGATGTTTATTTTAGTCACTGTTTTTAGGATACAGGCTAAAGCCTCGATGGCACCCTCCTGTTTGGTGCAGTCCCCGATTGCTGCTAACCAGGGGAGCACACACTCCAGGAAACTGTTCATGGTCTCCAGCATGGCGATCTTACTAAACACGCCAACACAGCGTGCCGTCATGTGACGCACTGCTGTGTATGGGTGCTGCAGGCAGGTGAACAGTTGGGGTAGATGCTCCAGGAGCTACAACAAAAGCAGAAACAGAAATGATAAATGTGCTTTCTTTGTAGGATAAGCAGGGTGTGAGTCTGTGACTAGTGGTGTCCCCGATGTTATGCTGTATTGAGATACTTATAAGAACTTCTTCTTTGAGGCTTCATTGTTATGCCATTAACTTTAAGACAAAATGTTTTTTGACAGTCTAACAACAATTTAACAACTATGTATGCCTTAAAATGTATTCCGACTCCATGTTGAGTACTATTTATTGAGTTGGTTTGATACTCAGCCACTAACGTGATCTATGAAGACTATGTTTGCATTATCAGAGACAGTGTTGATTTTAGCCAGCAAAAAATTATGCTTTGTCTAAAGCAAGAAGGTGTATAATGAAAAGCTTGTCTAAAACATTCAGCTTTGTGAATACAAGTCCCCGTTTCAGCCATTGACCAAATCTCCCTTAATCTAACAGGTGGTACAAAGGGAGCAACAGGATGCTGACTCAGTTCACCTAAAGCACACTGCAGTTACTGATAATGACTTTTTTAACTGTTGAATATTAATATGGTTCAATTGATGATGCTATAGAAACAGTGTAGAGCAGAATTGGAGGAGCGGCAGTCTTACCAGAGGTTTGAGTTCAGCAGCCATGGCTCCAGCCATGACTTCCAGCACTTGTAGAGAGTTAACCAGATCCTGAGCTGCAGCATCTCCCCTCTCCAGCTCAACTTGCCTATCTAGAACACATGAAGAAGACATACAGGACTTATTAGCATCAAGGCTAATACCAACTTCTACACCTTTAATAAGAAGTGCAAGTAGTTGTTGGGTCTGAAAAGTGAGGGCAATGAGGGACAGCCTTTTATTAATTCATTTATAAAAATAATGTCAAATTAGGGAACAATCCCAAGGGTTAAAAAATGTCACAGATTGCATACATGATCCTACTTCTCATTGGAATATAAAATATAAAAAAAAACAAGATTACTGTGTCTTAAACTTGTTTGAAAGACTAATTCACAAACCAAATGGAGCCACCTCAGTAGCTCACCCTCTTCTCTTCATATTTAGGCCTTAAAATAAATTTACATTGGAAACAAATCTGGACAAACCAGTCCCTGTTTATTGTTTTTGATCCATGAAATCTTTAAAAAACATTTGCTTTTCCCCCAATTAAAGCACCTTGCTGACATTGCTCACACTAGCAGATAACTTAGTCCTAAACAAAATTTAGCAACCACCTGTGTTTCACATCAGCGAGTATTACAGATTTTGAACACAAAAATTTACATTTCAGACAGATTATTTGAGATTTGTGTGGACAGTTGTTGCTTTGGTGCTGTTAAAATGTATTCAATCAAATCCACATACCGAGGCTGTAACCTGCTGTCACCACAGTTCTCAGAGGTCCCACTGTGCTCTCCCACAGGTACGGCAGAGTCGTGGTGAAGTCTGCACCAAAGTGCCGAGCAATAGTCGTCAGGGAGAACTCCGACCCTCGTCTCTGAATGAGGAAGGGTTTCTTGCTCTGAAGAGGAAACAATTCATAGAGGAGAAGATCAACACAAACTGAGGTCATAATGAGCTTAATGTGAAGATCTGTACTTTAGAAGTCTTCTTTACCTCGTCATTATCAGTGCTGATGGTGCTGCCTGGAGGGAGCTCAGTGCTGGGGGTCTTTGGGGCTTTAGGGGCTGGCCCTCTTTTACTGGTGATGGCAAACGCTGCCTTTTGGTGGCGGTACAGGGTGATGATCCCTCGTGTTTTGTTTACCATGTGATGCATGCCGTCTTTCTCCAACCCACAGCCTAATGACACAAGGAAGACAGAAAAAAATCCAGTCTGTATTAGGACTTTACTGAATTTAGAATTTCCTCTGTTTTAATAGCTTTGGCTGTGGAACTTTAAATCAACACTTTTGAATATTTGACGCATTATAGTCACATGAACACATGTCAATAAGGAGCACTAAGCTACATGATTGACCTATTATCGAGAGGTTTGGGAAGACAACAGTTGCATTAAAATATTATCAGCTAATGCACAAAATAGAGAGAAAGTTTCAAATTGTGTATAATTGTTTAGTTACTGTTATTAAACTTTTGAGCATTTTGAGAGACATTTTACTTTTTTTTTTAAATCAGATAGTATTCTATTTAATTTCTAAACTATATACTTAATTTTGGCAACCAGAAAGGAGAGGATGCCCTTTTTATCAAAAGTTTTAAGTTGGTGTTGAGCCATGCAAGACTGAGACAGACTGCTAACTTTTCTTTCAGACTGTTCCTGGTTTAACTTTGTCTTTTCAATGTGAAACCTGGTAGCCAACATTTTTCAATAAAATTTGGAATATTGCGCGTCTTTAAACAGCTCTAACCTTTGGAGTTTTCTTGTGTTGGGGGCACGGGGCAGGCAGATGAGGGTGTGGCTGCAGAGTCCACACAAGCAGAGGCACAGAGGTTTTTGATGATCTTGGGATTGGGGCATGGCGAGCGTCCAGCACACTGCTGCAGCAGCTTAGCTGTGAAAGAAGCAGCGTATCCCTGAATCAGAGCGTTCTCTTCTCGCTTTATTGACTCCATCAGAGGTCGGACCAGCGGGTTGAGTTTGTCGGGAAGAACCTGCAGGTTAATGACTGCACAGGCGGTGAACATGTGGACACGCAGATGAAGCTGCTGCCATTCTGTGCTCGTCTCCAGCACTGTGGACTGAGCCTGCTGCCGTTTACTGTCCAGTGCCTGCCACTGTTTGGAATTGACGTTCAGAGCTCCCGTCGAGTCTGTAAAGATGGTGGTTACCTAGGGAACAAGCAGAGGGAGAGGGGGTGAGTCTGGAACTTAAACAAATTTAACTGAGGAACAACTGTGTGCGCCATACATTTACAGAAAATGTCAGTTCAGGACAGAAAGATCCAAGATGAACATTTCCCAAGTCAGTCATCTTTTCTAGTCCAAGTTAAGGATAGCAATTTTATTTTATTGCATTACAAAAACGCTTAAAGTCACTTAATTTAGGACTACTGCCAGTAAAAGGTTTCTGCATCATCTAATCAGACTCTGTGTTCTGACATGCATGTGTGGCTGTACCTACCAGGTCGTTAGCTTGATCAATAGTGAAAACGCTACAACTGAGGCGATCCTGCAGGTCTATGTTGGATTCAGCTAGCAGTGCAATGAGCTGCTTGCATTCATTCTGCATGCGTGTGAAGGGGATGGCGATCTCATCATAGTACAAGTGCTCAGACAGAACAGCCAGAAGACGAGGCTGCACCATGGACGACACCAGCTGACAATCCTGAGAGAGACATTAACGCTTTTTTGATTATTTTATGCTCAAAAAACATCCAAAAAGTACCAAAATTTAAAATGACTCAACCATTAACAAACTGTTCGTCTAAGCTTTTCACCTTCTGCAGTGCAGCCCACTCACAGAGCACCAGAGACACAGCTATGCGCTGCAGGGCAGACTTGGAGTTAAGGTGGAAGAGCAACAGCTGGCCCAAAGACTCAGCTGGTCGCATCTCCTGTGATGCAGCATTGAGCTGAGGGTCACAGATACACCTACACAGAGCTCCCAGCAATCTGGAATACAGACAGAGAGCAGCAGAAACACTTTTAAAACTTTAAGCTTAACATGGTTCTCTTTATTTACTGAGTGGCAGCCACATGTTCAGCCAGGGATGAAAACTTTTAATTTCAACAGTAAGAGTTTACCTAGCAGCCATGAGACGAGCTCGCATCACTACATAGTCTCGTGTCAGCGAGTCGTCTGCCACAGTCTCTGCTCCTGCTATGTACTCCTGAACCGTTTCCTTCACCAGGATGGTACCTTGGCGGGCCTTTGCACCCATCTTATCCTGTTAGGGAGAGACAACATGAACATCATTAAGTCTAACAACTTCAATCAAGTTAGGGATGCTCAATGTATCAGGCCAAAACATTTTCCATCAATATTGGCCTTACATATAAATACAAGTATCTGCTTATGTTTTGTCCATTATGTACCTAGAGTACAACTCCTACTTTGCTCACTACTACTAAGCCTTTCTTAAAGGACCAATATGTAAGATAACTACTAAATGAAATGAGAAAATGACCTTACTATATAATCAGAAATTAAGGAAACATGCTATGTTGAAGTGCTTTCTTGTCTAACAACAATGCAGCAGCCAGTATGTCCTTGAATTTTATATTCTGGTCCTGAATGCTCTTCTTCTGTTTTAACCAGAGAAGGTTTTGACATCCCTAGGTTTGCCAATCAGACAAGAAACCAACAGGCGGTATTTTCTAATTTCTCCTTCAACGGAACATTTCATACACTTTTTTTTTTTTTGAAATTGACTTGTTGGGTTGAATGCAGCTTATCTGATGCATTTTTATTTCCTCCTACAGATTTGCTGAAGATCTGCTGACTGGAAAACACACCCAAGCAACCTCAGTTTGATGTTTTGAGCGATGTTTCGAAGACATGCATAATATTTGCATGAACTTCGAATCAGAAACATCCCATGGTCCTTCAAAGGTCATACTAACCCTTTAAGACGTATTTATTTCAGTCATTTGATAGTTTGGATCAGATGCATTAAATGGTTTATAACAAACATGGGTATTTATAAATGCAGAAATAAACGACCTTTTCTTAATGTTAAAGCTAAGATAATATCACTTTCACAGGTTGGTCTGAATGAAGAATCATATCCAAGAAACCAGTCACTACAACACCACATTAACTACAGCCAGAAATTATCAGCTGAGAATTAACAGAATTCATATGTCTCAGTCTTGTATGGTAGAGTGAAATAGCCCTGCCTTGGAGCGAGACTTCACTTCCAGCAGCATGTTCAGGTCTATGGGAATGTGTGAGGCCTGCATCATGAGACAGAGCCAGGCACCCATCCACGGACAGCTGGCTGCTACCACGTACTGCTGGGGTGCCTGAGACAGCAGCTCCATCCACACCTGCACAAAGACATGGGAAAGGGGAAAAAGTGAGAAATGTACATTTAAAATAAATGGAAAATTCTTGGGGTGACAAAAATAACTTAGCTTCTGGAAGACTTTGTGTCAGAAACTCAGAGTTTTAGTCACAGACTAAGATGTTACAAAGACTGGAGATTTTGCAGGGTCATTAACTGAAAGAATAAAACTAGATTCCTTTTGCCATGATTTCCCATCATGCACATCGTGAAAATTTTACAACTAAAACTTTTCAGTAGAAACTGGTGGAGCTTTCAAGAAAGCAAGAGCTCCTCTTCTTGACATATCCTCCCCTTTTAAAATCACGATAGAGTGGCCCTCGAAATCCAGAGAACAATAATCAAGTTTATATTCCTGGTTGAAACTTGGGTTTTGAGGGCTGAACTCCACGGTGATGACCGAGAACTTCCCTAGCATACTCTGACAGAAAATGCTGAGTACCTAGAAATCCCCAACCTTCTTTCCTTCTCCACTCTATCCTGGTACAAAAGGGAAGAACATGTCTAAAATGCATTTTGCTCTCTACACAACTCCCCCAGTTTCTCCTCCTATTCCACAGTCCAGGAGCATGTTTACTAGTCTGCAGCTTCCTGTTCGGTGATGGCGACTCCTACTATTACGAGTCCTATTACTATTACTCAAACTACTAAAAGTACAATTTGAATAAGACAAGACAAAAAAAAGTTGAATGACCACCGTGCAACAAAAGACTGAGATCACTGGAGCGGACTCAGACTCTAGCAAAGTTCTCCTGATTTTATTCTGACTTTGAAATCTCCTGAAAAGTCCTTAGGTGTAAGATGTCCTTGGTCATTTTACCCATTTAACAAACCTTTTGGATCAGCTCAAGGATTTCCTCATTGCTCTCCAGTATGCAGGACTGAAATATGTGTCGAAGCATGTCCTGTAGGATGGGGTTAATCCACATGGCACAGCTCTGATGAACAAAAACAGAAAAGGTCTAAACACTTAGGCGAGGGACTATACAAGACTGTCACAAAGTTTAGTTAATTATCAGAATGAGAAAAGAAGAATCAAGTTTATCGCCAAGTAGTTTTACACATACAAGGAATTTGTTTTGTTTTTGGTTTAAAAAAAAAAACACAAACATGGATGTACAATAAAAAGTAGAAAGTTAGTATGCAGTAATAATCCTAATGCATATATTTTTTATACCTTATTTAATGTTGTGTGTATAAGGATGCTATATATATATATATAACATGAGTATCCAGTTGTCTTCAGTCAAATTTACCTGCTCAGCTTTAGAGAGCAGTGTGAAAAGTGTCTCCAGCGCTGCCCTTCTTACTGATGATATCGTGTGTCTCAAAAATGGCCAAACCCGAGGAACCAGGACTGTTAATGACTGCTGCATGCTGGAGTGGACAACAGAGCGTGTCAATATGAATACAGAGTCAGGAAAGGGCCCTGCAAGGTCATCTTTTAAAATACAACTGGATAAAAGAAAGCCTCGTTAGAAGATTCATACACCTACACAGACTGAAAAGGTCAGCCATGATATTAGGAAATTGTGTGAAGCACGTTTGCTCAGCCGTAAATCAAGTTCAAGTGAAGTTCAGCCAACCTCTTGGCACAGAGCTGATATTTAGCTTAAAACAGAATTCAGAGGAGACCTTCAGCTAAATGACAACAGATGAGTCAAGTCACTTCAGTCTATGTGAAGGACATCAGCCTTAATACGCAATGACACATTTTGCAAATCCCATTATGACATGTCCTCTATGACTACAGTCAAAAATGAAGCCAGCAGAGCCTTGAGCGACCACTTTCCCCATTCATGACATACAAATTAACACAAATAACTCATCCATTTAAATTACATTGAGGCTGTATAATCAGGGACGTGGGTGCTTAGACTGGCAGGTGGGGGTTGCTGAATGTATGAGTCATCTCAACTGGACACGTCAGGTTTGAGCCTTTAGGGGCAATTTCACATGTAAATATTAGCACCACCACATACGAAGCAAACCATACTGGTCTGGAAGTTCTTCCAAGAAGTATGTGCTCCTGTTTGTCCAATGTATGGTAAGAGTGTCATTTGATTTATTTCACATGTTAGCACCTGTTATCTTAGCATGTGAACTACCTAATCAAACCAGCCAATGGCGTTTAAATTGTTCAACACTGGAGAGTTACCCGGTGATAATGTCCTGTATATTTTAAATAAATTGAATCTTTTAAAGATTGAATTGTTTAGTACCCCACCAAGAAGGCTTCATACTTTGTATTTAGTAAAGCTGTAAGAACGAATGTTATTCTTAATAAATATGAAATTTCTGACAACAATTCAGGGCCTTACCTTCCTTTTCACGACACTTGATTATAAACACTTCTACTTGTTTTCCTTTGCCTCTCCTTTTGTTCACACTTCATATTGCAGACAGTAGCATCTATTTACTCTGTGACCTTCTTTGAGACCAACCTGCACTGTCGGACCTGCGGGTAGGTGAGCAGAGAGGACAGCAGTGTCATGATGCTGTTAGTAGAAGCTGTGAGGTCGTCCAGGTCTAAAAGGGAATCCCACAGTGTGTTCACTATGAAGGGCACCTGAGACACAAACACAGAATCTAGTTAATTTCAGCCAAAATGGTCAAAATGTGTTCTGTTAGAAAGTCACCTCTGCTGCCTCTCTGACCTTGTTGGGTAGCAGCTGTACCAAACCTTCCACCACAGGGATGAGGGATGATGCTGCCACAGCTCTGACATCGTCATCCAGGTCCTGTAGACCCACAGTGATGGCTGGGAGCACCCGGGGCAGCAAAACAGAGATCAGGTCCTGAGACACAGTGAAACAGACATAATCAACGTGGATTTACGAGATGGAAATGTTTTACAGTTTCACTTTTCCTTCCTCTCTTCCCACTTTTTTTTTTCTTATTCCTGAACATATGGCACTCAGATTTAACATTGTAGAACCTTGCTTTGCTTATTTGACAGTTTATCATATAACCAAAACAGGTGGTACCTGTCGGACAGCCAGGGCATACTTGATCCCGAGCAGGCCTCCATGACGGACCTCCCATTGGTCTTCTTTGAGCAGCTTCAGCAGAACATCCACGGTCATCGAAACACCAGTTTCATTCATATGACGAAGGGCCACGCCGAGGGTCTGTGCACACGTCTCCCTGACAGGAGCCACCACCTGGCAAAGGGAAATGAAAGACAGAAAGCGTTTGGATACATCAAGCTAACACTGCCCTACAAAAATATGTTGTGAGAAATGCTCAATGGAGAATCTTAGATTTGACAAATAATTGAGAAACTGAAAACTCACCTCGTCAGACACAAAATCTCCAAAGCGGTCCAAAGCGAAAACACAGAGGAGCCGGATGACCAGATCCTCTATCCACTCCTGATGCTGCCGCAGCATCTAAGCCATGAGGTCAAATGGTTTGTGTCAGGTTTGAGTCACAATTAAAGCTTTTAAAAAAAAAAAAAAACAACCTAAGAAGGGTTAGGATGTACCTGTTCTGAAGTGCTTCCCACCAGTTTCCCGCCGCCAGGACCATGGGACTTGAGGATTTCTCTAAGACCTGTGCCTGCACCATGACGAATCTGTAAACAAACACATGCAATATTATTCTTTCTTCTGTGTTCACATTTACTTTTCACAGGTGTTAAACCCCTCCTTTGTTCAAGTCTGCATTGTTTGTTTATTTTTACCTCCCATGAAGGATTGAAGAGGTCATTACAGAGCTCCTCACAGAAGCTCTCCAGAGGCCACTCGTTTGCCTGAAGAGAAAGCAATGAGACATTAGAAACATACATTAATTTTCTACAAATGACCATGTAAAATAGTATGCAAGACTTGACATTAATAAGCTATTGAATATATTTCTGATTACTAACCTCCTCTGAAAGGCTGGAGTTATCTGGAACGTTGTCGATTAAGACTTTATTCTCTGATGCTGGTTGGTCGATGACGACGTTTGTGGTTTTTCTCCGTTTCTCTTCAGGTTCTCCCTCAAAACTGTCATTACTACGAGGTAGAGGGACACAAAGAGAATCGTTTAATCTTTAGAACAAACGTAATAAATAAAGGCTCAGATCTGTAGAGATTAAAATTGGGCCAGACATTAGAACATCTCAAGTATTTTGATATTAACACTATGTACACTCTTTTTTTAAAGAGCCAGGACTGATCATTCAGATCCAGAGTCATTTTTTCCGAAAGAGATGAAGACGAGATAAGTCCCACTATGCATGTTTTAGACACAGTTTGTATAATCTGACCTCTTTTCATTTGAGTCCACGTCTCTGGATCTTTGTTTGGCCACCAGCTTGGCCATCCTCTTCGCCTTGTTCTTCTGTCGATTGCTCATGCCTGGTCTGAACTCTGAGTCGATCAACTCAGCAGCTTGAATCGGCTGAAAGTAAAACAGAGGATTATATAATTTAACTCAACACTTTCAAACGCCATCAGATACATTATGACAGGTTTTCTTATCAATTATTTCCAAAAGCCACATTTTTTTTCGAGTATCAATCCAAAGGCAAACATTTTCATCTTATTTCCTCCTACTGTGTCAGGAAAAACTTTAAGAGCCATCATTCTTTTCATAAAAAAAATAAAATCTAAAACAAGTATTAGTGATGTTGTTGGTAATTGTCTAGTCTGGGAATCTAAAATCTTCTGTTGAAGGTCATAGAAGAGGTCCAAAAAACAAAGTGTTTGATTAAAAGAATTGGATTTTTCAGATCATCACTGCTTGCTGATGAAGCAACTTGGAGTTCAATATTTTGCCCCAGATTATGCATCCTGGAGGACAGAGGTACTGGTACACCTGCTCTTCTTCCTGGCCACAGTGGATTAAAAATGGGAGGATGCATGGTTTGAAAGTTAAAACATCCCTAATCTACAGATAACACATATCTTGAATGCATGTTAAGCATGTCTGTGTAGTTATGGGCACAGCAGGTAGAATAAAACTCTTTGCTACGTTGGACTAACATTAGCAAAACAGAATATCACTGGTAAGACTGATCTAAGTGCAAGGCAACCGTTGGGTTAATATGTTAAAGGTCAAGAGTCAAGTCCGGGGATATGGTGTAGGAGGAGGTCAACATCAAGTCGAGCACTTTATGTAACACAACAGCAGAGGTCAGACTGGGTAAGATAACTGTGGCAGGCTGGACCTGGCCTGCCTTACAGTGTTCATGACTGTACAATGTAGAGCAGATTATTCAATGACTCACTTCACAAACGCACTCACTGCCTCGAAGTCTCATGTATCTTCAAGCGGTGCATTTGACTTTAAACTTTTTTATCCTCCTGCTCCAAAACCTCTGCAGTTCTTTTGAGACTTATTGAAATCTCCTTCCCGTTAGACCATGAGTAATATTCATGTTTTTTTATTGTGAGGAAATTTCTGCCAGAAACACCATCAGAGTATAAAACCAAATTTTTCATAATGCAACATCTACTGCAGCTACCGATGATGAACACATACATTTAGACAGTTATTATGTGTGGTGTGTTTGAAATCCTTAACACAGATCAAAGCGAAGAATTAAAAAAATATGTCTATTCTGTTGCATTACCACACTGACAATACTGATATTCTCTGCCTTCAAGGTTTAGATATATGCAGCTCCCCAAAATAGAAACTACACACAGGCCAGAACATATGACGAACAGAACGCATGATTCAAGACTAAAACACAAAAGTTTGATTCATCTGAGGCTAAGAAAGAGAACAGAATGAGTCACAAAGAGTGTCAGGCCAAATAGATAACAGCTGAGTCAGGGTGAATTTAAATACATTTTTGGAACAGCTACCACGTCAGGACAAGTGTTTTTGCTGCATTGCACAAAAGGTGTATTAAAACAAATAAGGGCAATTTTTCCTTTGTTCTTTAGCTTCTAGTGATGCACATTTGAGAGCTTACAAACAACCAGATTCAGTTTCTTATCTGACTGTAATGCTACACAGCTGTAGGTAAGAAGGCCCACTGGGAGCGCTCTAAGATCCATAACGGAGACGTTTTATAAAGAGATGCCAGAGTAGAGCCAACTGCATCATCAATGACACAAAAGTCACAATCCTTGACCATTAGAAGTTTCTAGACAATACAGACAGATATCCAGACTGAGAAACAGCTCCGATCCCAGAGCTGAGACAGCTTCATCCCACACAACACAATATTTGGATACTCAAACATTGCAAATGTTTTTGTGCAATTTAGATAGTGCGCAGAAGTTTGTGTAAAGTCATTGATAATTAAAAACAAGAAATTAGGAAATGTTGATACAATGGTATTGAAACAGGTATCGAAACGGTGGCAGTAGGCCAAGAAAGTTCCCCCAGTTTTCTGGCTCCTCCTGTCTCACTCTAACTTTCAGTCAACCTAATGACAGACTAAAAGCTGGAGCTGAGGCCGGTTTTCAGCCTCTTGACAAACAAAGGCTCGACATCGAGCATCTGGTGGCACGATTCAACAGGGCCCTGATGGAAGAACAACATGGAGCCACCACCCTTGAGCCCACTACCTGCAGGGGTGGGCATGGGGGTGCATTGTAGACCAGGCAGAAGGTGGAGGCGGTGATCTTGGCCTGCTGATCCCTGATTGTACTCGTGATCTTGTGCCTTTTTTGTATTAAAAACCAGATAATTCTGACTGAGGTTATTGATTTGAAAAGAACAATCCCATGAGCACTGACAAAAAGCATAGCAGCTCATGGATTTAACAAAATCACTTCACTGCATATGTTCTGACTACCATGTATTAATGTTAGAGCAAACTCGTTTTGTCTACTTTGTTCGTTAATCGAAAACGCACCAGAAGTCGTTAACAGACTGTTATTCAACATTTTGCAAAATGTACCTTTAGAGCCGAGCAATATCCAAACAGTTAACCTACACATTATCCAGGTGGGCTCCATGTGTGAACGCAAACTGCCCATTTCCTACAGACTTTAGCCTGAAACCACCCCGAGTAAAAGGTGTGTGTAATGTAGAGGTACACAGAGGTGTGAACACAGTAAGCAACAGTCTGGAACATTCACCTCGAGTGACTCACACCAAAACCAAACAAGAGTATTTTCAGTTGTGAAAGTGCCTCTGACATAGATTATTTCCCCTCTGTGAGGTTGTGAACTGCAGGTTGTTGAACATGTTAGAGACTGGATGTCTTGAAATTATCTAGAAAAAGGTCAGAGGAAATTTTAATTAAAATGTAATGACTCTTTTTAATGACTATAAAACGTCTTCACTCCTACTCTCCTTAAACTTTACAGTCACTAAGACCAAACGAGTTCAAGCTCAAAGCTTAGAGGTTGAAAAGTGACCCACCACATGGTTTCTGGAACTGGATCCAGCTGCGGCTTTGCTTCCATGGGCTCTTAGTCCACTGGATTGGCAGGTGTAGTCAAGGTCTTCATCATTGAACAGATCCTCTGTGTCCATGCCGATGGCGGCACCCATATCCAGACCCAACTTCTTCTGCAGAAGCTTTCTCTGGCGAGCCAGACGTTCCTTAGGGTCCATCTCACCTGAACACACATGAAAGGATGAAAACTTTCTCGTAGCCGTCGCTATGAGAGGAATACAGAGCATGTAGATGAGAATATTAAACAGTGAAACAGTGTAAGCTAGGAGGCAGCGGTGGGTGATTTGACCTCAGATTCATGTCACAGATGTTTTATTGCTTTTTGCTATAACAGTATTATTATAAAGCGATATAAGGCAATGATGCAATACTCATTTCTGTGCATGAGACCAGAGAAAGATGATTTTATAAGTTACTGTGTTGAGAAGTACATTGTAGCTTGAAACTGAATCTTTGCAGTTTTAAGTTTTGTTTTTTTTCCTGCACAGTTGAGGAGCTACAAATTAGCTGAGATTTTTCATAACATTGTTGGGATTTACAGTTATTGCAAAAATCGATGTTGTGGCAGACCAAAAAATCTGTTTACCGTCCACCCCTAGTAGGAGGTAAAAAAGATAAGTGCTGTAAACATAAAGAAATACAGAAACAGTATCACAAGAAGCTCTTCATTACAAGAAATCGTTCAAACGGTCTTTAACTAAACAGAAGCTACAACTGAAAACAGGTACGTACACTCATTCAGGGGGTTAAAATTCAAATGACCATGAGAAAAGATAGCACGCCCTACTTTGCTTATTCAAATTCATAGTAAACTAACCACACTGGTGGTATAACATAACCATGATCACTTTTTGTTTTCATGAATACTGTCATGATTATTCTCTATTTTGCTGCCAGTTGGAATAAGCTCCAGTGTAAATTATTATTTCTAAGTGGAATACAGCTCATCTACAAACACTCCCAGAAAAGGGATCATACAGTTATATTTAAAACGCTGAATAAAGAAGTTTCAAGGTGTAAAACTTCATTTCCCCAGACACTCTTTCAAATAGCTTCAGAGGCTGCAAGCCACTAACTGCTGCTGACATTTGATCAGCTTAACTTGCAAAGACAGATGACAAAAACGATTAAGTCATATTCATGACAGTAGTCAGCTGGAAATATTTTAACGGCCAGCACAGAGTTAAAGACCCTCAATTAAATTTTTGTTTCGTTTAGCTTTTTGATAGCTGTCAACAACTATCCAGAGTGGAAAAAAGACCAAAGATTTTTCACAATGCTGTTTTGAGATTGATTTATGGCCCAGCACTTATTGTTACATGCCAGTCCAGTTTTTACATATTTTCAAGCAATCAAGTGAGTTTAGGGATGAAGAGTAAATCTGGTGCACAAAGTCTGTTTTGGAAGCTAAAGTCGTGGCAGAATCTGTTTCCTTAAATCAAAAATAATTCCAGGGATGCTGATGGCATAGCAGTTAGGTGACGCCCCATGTACGGAGGCTATAGTCCGAGTTTAAGCCTGACCTGTGGTTCCTTTACCACATGCAACTCCCCACTCTCTCTCCTCCCAATTTACTACTCTATCCACTGTCCCATCCAAATAAAAAGGCCCAGAAATTATACCAAATCTGTTCAAATTCAGAAACAACAGAATACACAATCTCCAGTGATCAGCATTGGGAAAAAAGGATGACCTCTCTCATAGTTAAGGCTCAAATTATTCACACATTCCATCTGCATCCGTCAAACTCTACACACAGAATGACCATAATGTAATGAGGCATCAGCTTTCTCCCTTTGAATTTGTCCGTAACAAAAGAAAGATTCACAAAAGAATCACCACAAACCAGTTTTGTCATCCTGTAGTTCAAACTCAGCCCCGGCAGATCCCAACAGAGAGGCTCCATGTTTGAGGAGGCGGGCGATGTCAAAGTGGTAGAAAGTCAGACGGTCACAGGAGGAGTCCTCTGGAGATAAATCTTCACAAGACTCTACAGGAAACAACCAAGATATGGCAACCAGATAAATGCACATCTATCTCTTTAACCACTTTATGAATCCGTTCATGTCCACACTGATGTATTTAACCAAGAATAAGATTCGTTAGAGGCATTAGAGCAGCTTTTTAAAAACAGTCATGATTTACAGATGTTGTTGCATTACATGCTAAGAAAGTGATTCTCCTCTGTGAGAATCACTTTGTACCACAGCACTTTGTACCACAGCACTTTGTACCACAGGCCCTGGAGCAGTGTGAGTGCAGGCCGGCGGGGGAATAGAGAGGGGGGACAATCATGCATAAGCATGGTAGTGTGAGTGTGCCCTTTCAAGTCTCAAGTCACTGTTGCTTTAACAATATCAATAAAATAGTTCAGTTTCATATTTGCTTAAATTAAAGCTCCTGCACTGCTCTGTTTACAATTGTGCAGCTGATAAACAAAGTGTTGATATTTGACTGACAGAATGTAGGTTGAATGTAAATCTTTTCAACTGAGGTTTAAAACTATTTGACTTTTAGGGCCAGCACTGTTAAACTCAAAGAAACCTTTGTTTTGTGAGTCTTTTATAAATGATGATTCTGAAATGAAAAGTGAATAAGCAGTGTTTTCTTTCTTTTAGCCAAAGAGGAATGAGAAAATCGGCCTCCACTTAATAAGTTAAATTCAACAAATTAGAAACTAACATGACTTCCCGAGCTCACCTTCTTTAGGCCTGGGGGCCGGGTCCCACTCAGGAACATTCCTGACTATGGCTTCTACAGCTTGTCCTGCTGCTATACGGGTGTCCCAGTTTGGACTCCGTAGGTAGGTCAGGACCTTGTTATTGGCAAAATGAAAAAAGGATTACAGATGTGCAGCACAAAATAAAATAGCCTGAAGAGAAGGGCAGAAAGATGTCAAACAAAAGACCTTTCTGCCAGCAAGAATACCACTGTTATAAATGATCAGTATTTTTCATATTTCACAGGGATAACCAAAGATACCCAGAGTGATCTCATCCTATGCAGAAGGAGAGAGAGGTTTCACATGCACAGGAGGAACCTATCACACACACACACCTTTGATAAGAGGTTGTGCAGTTCATGTGGGTGGAGTTTGACTACTTCTCCAAGCTGCTGGGCCGCTGCTTTCCTGGTTACTGGTGTTGTTCCGGTGTCAAGCAGGATAAACAGACGATCAAGTCTAGAACATGCACAAAAAAAAAGATGAACAGAAGCAATATAGAAAATACAAGGCAGAGAACAAACATGCTGGCTCCCCTTCTCAAACTGTTGGTGCTTTACTGTGTACAAACACTGTATAAGCTTTTGAAACCTGATGAAAAGGCCAGAATATATGAAGCATAATCTTTAAATTCACATCAACACAATAAATAATATTCTCAGAAATTGATTGTCCTTTGCAGATGTTCCCATTTGAATGAAAAAAATCATAATGTCTAATGAATTGTTTGGCTTTGCACCGAGGCAGAGCGTCTGATGATCCCGGCCTTTCACTGATGTCATTAGCAGGCTATTAATACAAGTGGTGACTGGATTAGAGAAAGTCTGGGCTTGAGCCTGGCTCCCACTTATACTTAAGATAAACTAAAGAGGAGTATACTTTGCTGAGTAAGAGGACCACTAACATGTGGAATTGTGACAACTGAAAGCGCTAGACAAGTACACCAGAATAACAACGCTTGCAGAAGATAATTCTTAACTGTTTAAATTGTGCAGCAAGTAAGTGCAGAACACACTTTCACTTTGACAGGCTGCAGATTTACATTTGGAAAGATTCCCTTGAAGGTAATTACCACAAGGTCCGCCATAATACTCTTTTGATAGGCTTTAATTCAGGGGACTACAAATGATGTCATAGGCCGGATACACACAGTTACTTTTATATCATTATGCAATAAACAACTTAAATAATAGAGTGTTATAATGAAACCTTCAAACGACAATCAATACTTTCTTTGTAATTAAAACAACAATCACATGAGGGTTACTACTGCATTTCTTTTTAGGTGATACGTCAGGTGTTCTGTGCTAACTTAGTGTATTTCCTTTAAATTGAAATGTTTGCATGCAACATATGCTTTACCCAATGACCAATCTTTGACCCGGAAAACTACATTTACTTCAACACTACTAATTTATTTCAAATAGGGGTTTAAATATTTGCTGCAATTACCAACTTGTTCTTGCCCTCTTGCCATTATCCGCCCAGCACTTTAATTTAAGGGATAGACAATAGGAATTTAAAACCGAAGGTGATCTTTAACTAGTCCATGTTTACGATGTGTATTAATGCTATTATAATATCTAATCAATTAAGGCTGCACAATTAATTGCAATTTTATCCTGAATTTTCTCTCATTAAGTTAAGTTACTTTATGCAAGCAGGCATTGCTTTCTAACTCAGCATTAGGGCTGTCGCGGTAACCCCAATTTGTAATATTGCGGTATAAACAAGCCGACTACAGGAGTCGGCTGCAACTGCTTCACTTCAGCACCGGGCGCTGTCTGCAGCGCAGCTCTGTGGCGGGAATGTTTGTATTCTATTCTGTAGAATAGAAATTATAATAGAATAAAGAATAAGTACCAATTGAGGAAGCACAGGGAATACATTCACAAATATAAATATACAACATGTTCTTTGTTGAAAATATTGCAATCTTTATGCATGATTCTCAATAAGACAATGCTATCCAGTTTTTCCAAAATATATTGCATAAAAGAAAAGATATCGCAGTGTCGCTTTTTTTTCAATATCATTCAGCCTAATTTATACATTGATCCTTCTAAAAAGGATCAATAAACCTAGTCATCAAACAGGGTCCTTGGTCTGATTACCAACATTAATAAACTTGTATGATATAATTTGATCCAATATCGCTGTGCCATCTAACTCTGCCTCACTACATAATGCTCACTTTCTATTAGGGCTGGGCAATTAATCGAGTTTTGATTTCAATTTTGTCTTCTCACGATGAAGGAAAAAAAAAGGGAATTGGGATAAAACTTTTACTGCACAGCAGGCCGTATTGCGTTTGTTTTGTCCAAAGGTTTTGTTATGTTTGTTTCAACGCATTTGTTGTTAATATTTTGGCCAAAAGAGTTAATCACTACTAAGTCAAAAACATGGTTAATGTCATTGTATTGTATCATTATTATTGATGATTGTTTTTATAATTTTTCACTTTTTTATTGTCATGCATTGCTTGTTTTTCAGAGTGTTTAAGTTTATTAAACACATGTGATGATGCAAATGTTGTAAAATCAACAAGTAATAGTGTCAATAATCGTGATCTTATATCAAGCAAAAATAATCGTGATTATGATTTTTGCCATAATCGAGCCACACTATTTTCTACTGGCACTAAGGATGTAACGATTAATCGTAAAATCGTGATAAATTGATGCAAAGATGTCAAAATTCCCATCACCCATCATCAATAATACAGTGAGCGTTGGCAGCTGCAGAGCAAGTTTTAGAAATTGAGGACGCACCACCGTCTTTTAAATCGGAAGTGTGGAAGCATTTTAGCTTCCCCGAGACAGAAAATCAAAGAGGTGAGAAGATAACAAACGAGACAGAAACTGTGTGCAAATATTACAAGAAGACAAGGAACTACACAGATAGCACAACCTACATGATACAGACTTTAATTAACACCACAATGAGAAGCTTCAATAACCTCCCATTGTTGAGAGAACAAAAACATTAAAAGGCCAATCCAAAGACAAGTGGGTTTGTAGTCTCATTTTGTAAAATAAATTGTATCGTGAATCGTATCGTGAGTTGAGTGAATCCTTACATCCCTAACTGGCTCTGTTAGAAACATTATTTCAACTACATCTTTGTTATTGAGGTTGTAGGTAGTGTGTTGTTTTATTCTGAGAGCTGTGCCTCATATTTAAATAATAATAATAATAATAATAATAATATACAGGAGATAGTAGATAACCCTTGAATATTATGCACTGCAGAATAATAGTTACTCTCAAAGAAATACAAAAATGTTATCTTTCTTATGGTCCTCAGAAGTTCTATGCTTTTGTTTGAGATGTTACAGCCTAATGAAGGGTCTAGTTAGTGACACACAGACAGTCAGAGGTCTGATCTGCTGTGAGTAGAGACTCTCACTATTTAACATGAATGTGTCTCTTCCTTCTTCAGGGCAGAGAAATGTGATAGGGCAGGTAAAAAAAAAACAAGCCACTCCGGTCTCCTGCGAGTTTTAAATCAGTCAATGAAACAGTGAGAAAGTTACACTGTGAGGTTACACTGTGTTAGCATGTTGGCCTTTCTTTGACAAGTCAAAAGCGGGTGTTCGCATGTTAGCCCGCTAATTGTATGCAAGCTAGCCCACCTGACTAACCCGTTAATCTTACCTTGATACAGCCATTGTTGATTAATGTGTTGCCCCACATTCAACAGGCAGTCAGTGATTTCGAAACTTTCTCCTTCTTTCTCTCTGCTGTTGAACGTTTCCAGACAACAACCAGCACGTTATTAGCTGGTTAGCAGGTTAGCCGAGGCCCGGAGTGTCCTGGCGGCTCCGCGGACAGAGAAACACTTCAGCACCGACTCATGGCTTCAAACTTCTCCCTCTTGTCTCTTATCTATCTTCTCACACGAAACGTCGTCAAGCATCGTACGCATATCAATCGGAAGCTCGAGTTACCCTTCAGAACTATTCGAGGATAAATATTTTAACCTGATAAGGTGTAAAGAGTTATTTTGTTGCACGTTGGGGGCAACCCAGAAGACTGTTTTTATACGAGGAGCCATCTTGCATTTATTCCTTCCTCCACAGCAGGCCGAAGCTGATTGGCTACAAGCGTCGCGGAGAGCCAATCAGAATGCACGTTAAAAGAGGAAACGAATGGGAGAAAAAAAGAGAAAATAATAGTTTACCTTTTTTTCCTCATTGAAACAGACACTATTGTTTTTATTCGACGTGGCGAAAGTTTATTTTAAACTCAAACGAATATCATACGGAAGAAGATTAGGGCCAGACATAAGAAATAAACGAGGGGAGGAAGATATTTTTTTCATTATACAGTTTGAGAAAAAAGTCGAAAACAACATATACAATACAATTTGTAAATAAAGATAACATTTCATAAAATTGTATTTAAACTTAATTCTCGACATTTTCACTTTTTTGTCCACATTTAAAATTCGTTTTCAACCTTTCGACTTTTTCTTGAGGACTTAATTCCTTATACTTTTCCAACTTTATTCCCAACTTTTTTGGTGAAATATTTTAACTTTATCATTGAAATTGTATTTCAGCTTTCTTCTTGCCTACAACAAAAGCATTTTAAGACTGGCTAACTACATCGCCTCTGACCATGACCACGCCCTGAACACAGAGTATGAACTGTTACCATTAAACCGGAGATACAGGGTCCCACGTTTTATTAAGGTCAGACTGAAACACTCTTTTGTTCACCAATCAATCCTAAAATTGAATGTGGAGCTGAATCCTCGACCAAAGCACCTTTAGGGCCTCTGGGCATTTGTTTGGCGTTTGAGTGTTGTTTCAAATGTTTATATCTTGAGTGTTGTGTTGTGTTTGAGTGTTGTGTCAAATGTTTGTATCTTGAGTGTTGTGTTGTGTTTGAGTGTTGTGTCAAATGTTTATATCTTGAGTGTTGTGTTGTGTTTGAGTGTTGTTTCAAATGTTTGTATCTTGAGTGTTGTGTTGTGTTTGAGTGTTGTTTCAAATGTTTATATCTTGAGTGTTGTGTTGTGTTTGAGTGTTGTGTCAAATGTTTGTATCTTTGTTTCCTGTCTTAATTGTTGTGCCGCAAACAGAGCCGCTGTGACGCAAGGCAAATTTCTTTGCTTTCTCTCTTTCATTTAGTCACTTTAATTGAGAGATGCAACTGACCATGCTCCCGAAAGCTAAGTTGGCCACCTCATTAGGAAATAAAAAATAATTTTATCACCAGAGCATCAATTTAAGAATACTAAAGAACAGTGGTTCTCAACTGGTGGTTTGGGACCCAATAGTGGGTCATGAAAGTGTCCCGGAAAAAAACCTGTGTCAAAAAGTCTATGAAGCGCATGTTTTTAATTTAGATTTTTTTTTTTTTTTTTTTTTTTTTTAATGTATTTACTTTATTGATCACTGAGGGAAATTCCGGTTTTACACTCTGTTACTGAGAGACATAATTCTCACACACATGCACAAACAGAAAGTGTGGACATGCATTGGTGGAGAGATGTCAGGGTGGGGCTGCTACACACTGCCAAGCTAGCAGCGCACCAGAGCAGTTGGTGGTTCGGTGCCTTGCTCAAGGGCACCTCTCCAGCTTCCAGACCAACTTCCATATTATTATCCACATTGGGACTTGAACTGGCGACCCTCCCAGTTCCCAACCCAAGTCCCCATAGACTGAGCATCTGCCTCCCCGCATATTAAACATGTTCCAAATTTTCAGTTTCTATCAAATGTTTTGTAGTGTCTGAGGTCCAAACTGTAAAACTTTTCATTTAATAAAATAGATTGGTTGAAAAATATGAAATAATAATTCACATTAAATACAAAATATAATCATATTGTAACAGCGTTTCTTGTGATTTTGATTACAAGTTTAACCCTTGGGTTGTCTTGCCATACACTACATAGACTTCATTAAATATGCATCCGGTCGTTGGTAAGCAAGAACATGGGGACAACTGCTGCTCTACATCTCCTATAATAATAATAATTTAAAAATTATTATTATGAATATACAGAGGAGCATCCGAGCTAGGTATATATACAAGAGCAGATAAAGAAGGTTTACTTTATTATGCATTTCAACGTTTCAATATCAGGAGTAAAGTGACAGTGTCAGGAACATTAGAAATAAAGATTTTGACTGTTTAAAAAAATGTGATTCAAGTTCATTCTCAAAATTTTGACGGGATTGGAGGACTTCCACCTATTTCCCAAGTTCTCATTGTCTGTACTTTGGTTCATAAACTTGACTCTATTCCAAATTAATGACACGTTTTTGACTCAAGTCTAAAAAATTCCGCTCTACATTCTCAAAATTCTTATTATCATTTTCAACATATCGACCTAAATTCTGTGGTTTCGACTTAATTTCACATTTCATCCTTATTCTAAACATTTTCATGTTATTTAAACATTTCAACTTTTCTTCCTCCTTTATCGAAATACATGATCCAAAGTGTTTAGCATTCTGTTTAACTTCCCCGTGTTGTCAGCTGTGTTTCTTTGTTGTCCTCTGTTGAGTGGAGTCTTTTTTTTTTTGTCTTGTGTCACTTTCATGTGACGACTACAGATGGAAATAAGCGACTGGCTAAATCTGATGCAACCATCTTTTCATTTTTCTTTGTGTAAATGATCGATGTCATCGCACTCTGTCCCCTTTTTTTTCTATGGAGACTGTTAGCCACACTTTCGATCAATCGACGATCAATCACTTTGTATCCACAGTAAAAAAAGAAAGATGGCTCTGAGAAGTGGGAGCAGAGACTTTATGTGTTGGCGTTTCATCTTATATCTTCAAAATTAAAATGAATTGTATCACATAATGAACATCTTGTCTTCTTTCAGTATTTTGGTTATGAAACATAGTTATGCAATGTCTAAAATAAGCACAGAGCAGAGCAGATAGTAGAGCTATGTGCGCTCACATCTACTGTACAGTATCTCTCCTGCATGAGCTAATGTAAAGAATGTGCATGTAATGTAAACACAGATGAGAACAGTGCACTGACTGCTTCTCGTTGATTTCATTCATTTGTTGGTTTTATAGAAAGCAAATAAAATGTAAAATAAAGTAAAAGATGTGTTATAAATGTACACTTGATTTTCTCCCTCTTATGAACTGCTAGTTAAAAAGAACCTGGATGTTCATCTCTTCATATAAATGTAAAGTCATGTTGTTTTGTAATTTAAGATTCTATATTTACATTTTTTCAGCTGTTATTTGTGCTGACAGTTGAAAGCAACAGCAATACAGAACATCAGCATGTTTGCTCATGCACAGGAGAAAAGGAGCTGCAGCTCGAGGCTTGCAGCACAGTCCATATATAACATTTATCCTGGGCACATTTATTTTAGAACTGGCAAAGGTGCACATTGTGTTTCCAGACTGAACTGTGTTTAACAACTGATGCTGCAGAATCCAGCCGCTAGAAAAGTTACATCTTTAATTGTGCCCAAATCACGCTTGATTTGGTTTAGTTTTCACTGAAGGAGAGAGAGAAACCAGCAGGTGAAGAGCTGACAGTAAGACAAAGTGACACCTGTCCAATTCAATCTGCAAAGGTTTCCATCCTGAGCCGCATGTTGCAGTGTAATGGGCGACGTATCTGCCGCCCCTCGTCTCATTTGAATACACTGCTGGGGATCTCAGTGACATATTCATGCTGGCTCATGCTTGGACCATCTGTCTTCTGGACAGAGTGAGGGGAAATACATCCTCCAAACTGAATAGGAGAGAGAGAGAGAGAGAGAAGGAGACAGAGAGAGAGATAGAGGGAGAGTGAGAGAAAGAGAGAGTGAGAGAGAGAGAGAAGGAGACCGAGAGAGAGAAGGAGGCTGAGAGAGTGAGAGAGAGAAAGAGAGAGAGAGAGAGCTGCGTTTCTAATGCAATATTAAGACATATTTGAATGCAATCTGAGGCTTATTCTTCCTCCTCCAGAAGTTGGATGGGGAGCAGTGTGTGTGTGTGTGTGTGTGTGTGTGTGTGCGCGTGCGCGCACGCGTGCGTGCGTGCGTGCGTGCGTGTGTGTGTGTGTGATGTGTGTATATAATGAGCTCATGAATGTGGAGGAGGACGACACATGATTCAATGGAAAGAAAAGAGTGTTTTTTCCCCGTGTGCAGTGCCTTTATCTGATCCCTGTTTAAACCTTGAGTGGGATTGTCACCCCCAGATTTAGCTTTGTTCAGATTCTCTGTTCATGCATTCAAAAATCGTACAAGTGAAGTCTGCACTGAAAAATACTTCTGCATATGTTGGCGGACAAACTAAAGCTTATTTAGTTATGCCAAATATGGAACATTAAAGGCAGGGGTTCTGATTTCCTTCAGATCCACTTTTTAAGATTTTGGTTGTAATTGTCTTTAGGTCCTAACAGACATTAATAACTTATGTTCTCTGAAAAAGGAACAAAGAAAATCCGTCATCTGTATCAGTTTTTAAGCCTGTAAAAACTTCAACCAATGTCTGACCAGGTACCAACCTGATGAACCAATCACGCCTCCCTGTCTCACTGCTCATTCTCTACCTCTTGTGTACTCTAGCTCACACTCAAAGTGCGTCACTGATGACAGAGTTTATACTGTGAGTTTACTTACTGCTGAATGAGACATGAGACAACGTAGTTTCTACACAATGTAAGAGATGAGCTGAGGTCCACTTCTGGAGCAACAGCGCTCGTGCATGTAAGTGAGGGGGCGTGGCTTTAGAGGGAGCACAGAGGGGAGGGGGTGCAGACGGGGCACTGAGGGAATGCTACTTTCAAAATTATGCTAGTTTTTCAAAATCACCAACCCTGCCTTTAATACAAGCATCTATTTAAATTTGTATAAAAGCCTCAACCTATGAGTTTAACATTCAGACAGAAATGTTCCGGGAGTACCTGGATCTGCAAACAACCTGTCAGAACTTGACTTAAAGTCACCTGCAGCCGAAGGGAAGTTATTTAGGTGCTTCTGTCAAATCTCTCATTCTGCCTTGATGTAATCCTTTTTATAACAACCAGACGTAGAGATACAGGGAGTGAGAGAATTGTTCCTTTTGCATTTCTTAAAAGAAGTTTTGTTTTCAGGAACTTGATTAAATAAACATAGGAACACTTGCAGCTCTGGATCTTTGCAAGTCAGCAGTTTTGGACCCTGCATGGTTTCTGTACTCTTACCATTACTTGTTTTGTCTGGTTAGTTTGTCTCAATACTTTTACAATCTTGATGCACATTTTATTTTCTTCTGATTCCAAGTTTCAGGCATCATTTGTTTGGTTTTAAATCATCTTGTCTATGGGCTGAGGTCCACTTAGAGCCATGGTTCACCATCTCGGTGTTTGGGTCTCCCTAGAGAGGGCGGCAAAAACATGATGGGAGGCATGAGGCTTTTTCTGGTAGTTAAAATTAGATTGAACATACAGTGGGGATTTGAGATCCTTAGGCAAAAAGTCAGCAGGGGCCTCTCATCACCATTATGTTATAAATAATCTGACAACATGAAAACGATTCAAAAATACGCATTTCATTTATTATCAAAATATAAATATGAACACAAGTAAATACCAGCACAGTAAAAACGTAAATGATTAAATATCTTCAAGTTAGATACCTTTGAAAAAGAGCCAGTGTTTAAATGAATACAATGTAATGTAAAGTCAGGCTGCTCTGCTCGCTAAGTTAACTAATGTTAAACATAAATAAATATTAAAAAGGTGAAGCTAGCAGAAATCAGTCATTTGCTATAAAATCATTCAAGCTCGTATGCCTGACAGATAATTCATCTTCAGTTTCCTTCGCTGTCTCGCAGTGACAAACTTTGTGAGTGCTGTCAGACGGGGCCCCCTTAGGGAGGTTTCCTACTGTCATTGCAAACTTGACACATTTAGAGCCACTGGTGTGGTTTTTCAGCCCTTGGGGGCCCTTTCAGTCTGGGGCCCCAAAAAGTTGCCTGCATTGCCTGTTGACAAGCAGCGTGACATTCACAACATGTGAATGTATTAACAGTTTTTTGAAGTGCGATCATGAAAAATGAGTGCTCAGTATCAGAGGGTTTCATCATGTGTTTTAGACCGTCTTTTTAAGTTCCTATTATCATGACCAACTCCAAACTCAAAATATCCAAAATACTTTAGCTATATTCAGGCTTGTGACTGGGCCCCTGACAGGCAGAGTGAATGGGCCCTCCACAGATTTGATTTGATAATATCAGTATCAATGCATTGGATACGCAGCGATAGCCTCCTGGCTAACATTGACCCCCTCAGCCTGGGTCAGATCAGTTTTTGGACTTGACTGGAAAGAGTTTGTTGACATGTGTGACGACCCCTGACTGTGTCAGTGCTCTTCCTGATTAGAGTTAGCCAGTTAATTTGATGTCATGCACCTGGGCAGCCTGGGCCTGAGCATTTAAGCCGGCTTCTCAGCCTCTAGCTCTCTCTTTTCAACACTACATTTGGTTTTTGGTCTTTGTTTTGCCTCCACAACACCACGTACATTCACCATAGCAACCACCACTGATTTACAGATTACACCTTCTTTGATGAGGGTCTTTCCCCTTAGTTTTGAATAAATTATTATTTATATACCTCTAAAACTGTGTGGTCTACCAGTTTGTCCAGCTCACTGAGCCTTGGTTGTGACCCATGTTATCGTTGGGGTCAAATGTCCATACCTCCTTTCTTTTCTGCCATCCTTATTTTTGTGCAGGACCTAGCACAGGTAGCCTATACGTAGTCCAACATGACGTTCACATCACAAACTAAAAGGTTAATACTACTTTAAGAAAGGGAGGGAGGGGTTCCATTTTCAAATGGTGAGTATTTAGGTTTAGGAACAAAATTATGTTATCATTGCTTTAATTCAGGATGGTTTATATTTCTGCTAAACTTCATGGGCCCCTCGTGCAGCCGGGAGAGAGCTTTCCCCTTTCTTCTCTTTATGGGCGGCTTTCGTTATATGTTTCCGTTTTTCTGGGGTCCCTTATCAAAGATTCAATCTATGAGGAAAAATCCTGCTGTCATTAAGAAAACATTGTGTAGCCTCCTCTAACTGTGACCATCTTTTCTTTGAAAGCTTTTATGAATGCCCCCGATGTGTCATCACTGTAGTGACACATAAACGGCTGTTTTTCATGCTCAGCAGGCCCGCTGTGCTTTGGGCCAATCAAATGAGACGAAGCCCTACACGTTTTTTCCAAGGCACTAAAAGGAACAAAGACAATACGACACTGATTGATATAACACACGTTAACAACCATAAACGTTTGATTGTGGAACATTTATTCATTGTTAAATCTTGTGTGTTCCTTTTAGTGGAGAAACAGATGGGTGGGTGGGTGGGTGGTTTGGGTTTTTTTCGAGACACTTCTAAGAAACCACAGGAAGGATGTGAAAGTCATTATTTTCTTCTGAACATCTTTTGGATATTTTAAATGTTTCTCATTTCTTTCGGAATTCTTCCTGATAGGATGAGTTTATGCTTCTTCTTTTTTAACGCCTTCTTCTTGTTCAGTTTGATTTTCCTGCCTCATTTTTATTCTAATATAACGATCACATTGACTTATCTGCTCTCCTTACTACAGCTGGTGATTGAGCGCACCCGATGCCAACTAGCAATCAAAGGGACTACGTTTAGAAAAAAGCATAAAAAGCAGGAGAGAGGAGAGAGCAGTGGCCAAGTCAAGGAAGAAGAAGTGACCATGATTAGAACTGAAAGAGGACTATCATACACTGAGGCCGTCAAAGAACTGAAAGAACTGAGGGAGTTGTCAATGTACATCAAAAGGAAGGGGAACAGGAAAGATCTGGAACCGGCCAAAACATTTGCATGGTCAAGAAATGTTTTCTAGCGTTCCTGTCATAAATTGTGCTGCAGATATACTACAGCGTAAATCGGAACGTGTTAAAATGGTGTTGGAGGCTGCAAGGATATTTTTGGACATTGACAATATCACAGGGGAGGAACTTTACAGGCCCAGGCAGGTGTGTCTGGGTCATAGGGTACGACAAGAAGAGGGATCACTGGGTGTACACACACTGTTAATGCCATATATTTCATAATATAGCTCTTGTTATCCAGTAGTTGGCAGTAATGCAAATTCTTGGATGCCTACTGCCATAAAACCAAAAAGAAGAAGAAGAAGAAGAAGAAGAAGAAGAGGAGCTGTGTCCAGTGGGTCATACAGTGATCGTGTGAAAGCGAGAGCTTATCTTACTTTTTCAGTGGAAGGAGGGTGTTGTTGCCGTAGTTACAAGTTTATTTTGTTAACTAGGATTTTATGTTGGTGTGTCATTTTGTCAGTGTTTGGCTTTTCTTTAGTTGTGTTTTAAAAGAAGCTTGTTTTCAGTTAAAAGAGTGGCTCTCAACTGGTCTGTCCTCAGGCTCCACCTCCGACTCCTTAATGAGTAATTCAGATTCAGATTCTTTATTGTCCCACAAGGGGAAATTTGCATTGGAGCACACAGAAGACAAGAAACACAAGGACAACATCACCATAAATCATAAACCAAAACAACTTTAAAAAATCAGAAAACACAACAAAATATATAAACATTGTAATAAAATCAGTCAAGAGCTCATACCGAAATGGAAATTCCAACCAAGTTATTAAAGTGCAAAGTGGAGGTGTGCAAATGTGCAATTCAAGTACAAAGAGCAAATAGCTAATTGTTGTTCAACATATTAATTGCACTTGGTACAAATGAGACCTGGAGTCTTTTTGTCTTCCTTACTGAAGCTCTAAACAATGACCTGAACGGTCAAAGCTCAAACTCACTAATCGCGACCCAAATTTAAGATATGTTTTAACCAGTCTGATTTGTGTAATAAAAAAAGGGTGCAGGTTTGACCTCAGTGGTACAAAACATCTAAATAGAACAAAGGCCAGCACACATTCATGACCCACTTTCTGCCCCGGCCCACCAGTTGAGAACCAACCACTGATTAAGATCATAAACGTAGCGTCCTGCTTATTATAAGCCTTTTCTGAGACGATTGCATACCTCTCATTAGATCAGAGATCCCTTTATTCTGGGATTATTTATATGTAGATAATTCATAAAGAGTCAGAATGACTCTAGTCAAGTATAGTTTTCTGGTAGTGTTATCTTTACTCTGAGCTGCAGTATGCATTGTGAATAATCTGTGATCTGCAGTGACTCGGCTGCCGCTCCGCACTCAGACGCAGGAGGATCCAGAGAATAAAGAAGCAGTTAAGATAAAGCTTCCTGCACAGATTACAGATCCACCTACTGGTTTGGATACTGAACTGATATCCACAGTATAGTGAATAGCAGTGGGAGGAAGGGAGGCAGTATGTAGACGTTTTTGTTCCTCCGCACCAGGATCATCAGTCTGCTTCCTCCTCCACAGGAAGCTCTGCAGCGTACGCAGAACACCAGAGCGGATATACTATTTTAGTTAGCCGGCATCACAGTGACATGCAGGAACCAGGAGTGGATTATTAGAGGTTCGTTTGGAAGTGTTGTCTTCATCAGAACTGACCGCATTGTTTGAAAACAGGAACTGACTTTAATTAGAATCTATCAAGAGTGTTTGTGGTTTCTTTAAACCAAGAGTTGAATAAACAAGAGAGACCAACTGATGTGGATGAAATGTAAATCAGTCGAGACTCGGCCTGGTGCTAGACTTTTACTTTGATGTCCACGTGTGACAGGACGTGGTCCACCCCAGAGGTACATAAAACATGCTGTTTTACACAAAGCCAATATTTAGTGTATTCCTTTCAAAGCTTTTGCCGACCTGTTCATGTCAAGTTGAGAGAAAGCATGTCTTGGTTGAACATATACTGTATAGAGCAAACACTGTGTAAAGGAGGTAGACGTAGCCATAGTGACTCTAACCTTTTGTTTGTGGACTACTACTTTGAAGCATGCCTTCAGGTTGGACATTTGGTCACCACCATGTTGCCTTTTTGGAGTCAGATGTGACCATATTTGGACCAGGAAATGAAGCTGGGAGGAGCAAAGGGTTAGATGCTAAGTTTTCCACCGTCATTAGCATCGTTTGCAAGACACTTCTTTGACTCAACTCAACTTAACCAACTTTGTGATACACACAAAACTACGAAGCATAAGATGGTAACAGACAAAATAAAATCAAAAATCAAATGTATTAAAAAAACATGTCCACTATTATTCTTAACTGCATCAATAACAGCAGTACTAGCCTTACTTTAGCTGCCATGGTGACAACACAATTGCAGCAGTCAAAAGAACTTGCTGAGCCCTGAGCCTGACGGGATATTGCAGGCTTTACTAACCTGGAATTCAAATGTGGTCATCTGTTATTCTTATTCATTGATCAATTACATTTTTTTATTGTACATTAAAATATATTGAACATGGTTTACAGTGGGCTATAGCCAATGCCCAAACAGGAAACCAGCAGAGTCTCTGTCTGTCTGTCGTCAATTGTGCAGAAATGTCATCCAGACTTTTTTCCTCTGTCTACAAACATTTAGACATAGAGGCCTAAATGTGCTCTAAGATGAATGTTTACCACAGTATAGTGATTAAAACTATTACAGTACATGATGATGAAAAACAAAAAACACTTTTAGCAAAAAGCTCCGTGTATTTTGGATGTCTGGGGTCACCGGACTTTTGTGAAGTCAAAGTGGGGTCATCATGGTTGGGATTCACTGGGTTTTCGAGAATTAAAAGCAATTCAGTAGAAGTTTGTTTTAAGATGAGTCTTAAGAATCACAGCAGAGGATGAGGAGGTAGAGAATTCCACAATTTTGGAACAGCAATACCTGTGAAATTATTTGGGCTGCTCAATTCTGCCGGCCAAAATCAGGCTTTTAACAAAATGTACTCACCAAGGAAGTAAACAGTAGACTCCTCAGTTTGTCTTTCATGTAAAATAAAAAGCTGTGGAAAATATTTGTCTGGCATCCCTGGTGGCAATTTGTTAATCACAAGGTAGCCTGCATTATAACTCCCCCTAGGGTTATCATCTATTTTCCTCTGAAAGGAACCAAAGTAAGCAAAATAAAACATCCTGCTGTATTGGAAAAGAGTCAGATCTAGAAACTGCAAACATTAAATCATTACAGAATTTTGTGCAGGGCTGTCTTTCAAATAGATTTCTATACACTTTGACATCTTTCTGAGACCACTGGAGGCGCCCTCTGGTGGACACAGAAAGAACAAGTGTTTAATATTTTCGTGTTATTTACATCTCTACCTCTGACACTCAGACCACACTGCACACCTGAGCAGAGCAAGTCAGTGAGGGAATCTTTTCTTTCTTTATGGCATGCATGTGAAAAGGTGAGAGTAGCCACACTGTCTGCATGAACAGCAAGGTACAGACAAGGATCACACGTTGCTGCAGTGCTGAAGATGACGAGAATAGGAAGCTTGTCTTAACTGGGACGTCTAAATCTGTAGAATATGTCAGTGCCATATCAGATTTCTGACTTATAGCTACAAATAAAAGAATCATTTTCAAAACCATTTAAAGGAGCAATATGTAACTCTGACACCTAGTGTTTGAAATGTGTACTGCAGGTCAAATTCAGAACATTGTAGAGAGCCGTCTTACCCTGCCCCCTCCTCTTTAGAGTCAATGCTCACACAGGTTGCCATGTGGTGGACACTGAAGCTTCAGTGTTTAGCCAGCTCTGCATCGGTCTGTAAACCTTTCTGTGTTCTAACCTCTCTCCATTTTTCAAAAGCATCTCCAATATTGATCCTAGTTTGAGCACGTTTCTGCTCGTGGAGCTTATTAGAAACATGCAGAGGCTTTTTAGGTCGGGTACAATCACTTCTATCTGAACCACTTCTCTTGCCCGCTTCCATCGCTGCAACACCTGTTGCTTTGCCATTGGCCTGGAAAACCGAGGGGCGTCCAAAACGGCCGTGTGGAGTACCCTAAAACTGTCTACCTTCTCTGGTCCAAACAAATCCAGAGCATTCAGGAGCAGAATCTAAAGTTAGAAGGAGGACATACTGGCTGCTGCATTGTTGTTAGAGAAGCCAGCACTTCAACTCTATTAAAATGTAATTCACTAGATATCTTTCAGATTGGACCTTTAAGTGTGAACAGTTCTGCTCTAATGATAACCCAACTTTCCCTCTTATTTGCACAGCACATGAAACAAAGAGTGATGTGCTTGTTATGTTTTTTTAGGTTGCACTGATACTGTCTGACAAAGTTTCCACAGCTGCACAGAGCCTAAATTCCATCTGCATGCCGTCATTGTTGAGGTGTTTCGGGCCTCCTGTGTTTCACCTGCAGAGGAAGGTTGAGAACAATCCCCCGTTTCAAAGGATTTCAATCATGTGAAATCATTTTAAACCCACTCATAAGACAATATTAAAGAAGTAAACAGGACCACAACCTCAGTTCAACTAACACAGATTTGTATTTTATTTAAAACTATGGTCATAGAAGTGCACAGCACCGACTGAAATCCTCTGTGTACAGAAGAGCAACATTTCCTCTGCAAATTAACTGTGACACCCAGAGGAAGAAAATTATTTTTTTAGTTTCACAAATAACACTCATCAAAAAACAAAACAAAAAAAAAATGTGGAGGTACAGAATTTCTTCTGACTGTGCTCTCTCATCTTAACCACAGGTGCAGGTTTCTTTCTGTGACCCCCTTTAACTCAGCACAACAATCGTCGTCAAGGCCACAGGCACGAGGTATTCATACGTTCAATAACTCAAGAGGTATTTTGGCTCAAATAAATACAAGACTTTTGGTCTGTAGCTAAATTATACAGTAACACTAGTGGGTCCAGAGGTGCAAACTCTGCCTCTAGCCACCTCACAACAACATTCATACCCAATATCTCAAACTAAACTAAACTCCTGATGCAGCCTCTCTCCACAGCAGAGCATGCATACTGCACATGGAGTACACTTAATGGTTCAAAGTGCTCTACCAGTCTCATCAAGTCTTTCTTTTCTTTTTCAAATTAAAAACACACCTTTTTTCTTTCTTCATATACTGCTATGTTCTGGAGAAACATCACATCCCTCATCTCCACAAAAAAAAACACCTCATCTGTCGAAGCAGGGAGCAGCGCAGGTGTAGTGCATGCTGACTTGGTAAGCCCTGTTGGGAATGTTGCTCTTTGGTTCCAGTGAGGTAGTGATGGGCTGGGCGGCGGCGTGCTGGGGGACGTTAGGAGCCTGCAGGCTGCTGGTGGAGTGGCTGAGGTATGAGGCGGGCCTGTGGTTGGGGGCCTGCTGGGGATACTGAATGCTGGACCGCTGCAGGTACGGGGCCACAGTGGCTGTCTGGCCTGAACTGTTGAACGCCGTCTGGCCCTGCTGCTGCTGCTGCTGCTGCTGCTGCTGGCCGGGCTGCACACACTTCTGCTTGTTGGCCTCTTTGACGTCACTGTCATGTGCACTAGAAGAATATGGAGAAGGAGTTGGAGAGTTGGTTAGTGGGAAAACCCAATTGTGTAAGGCTAACAGTTATGGCATTTAATATAATCACACGCTCTCTGCAGAGCTGCTGCTCACATTAGCTGTGCATGTTTCCAGGTAAGGTTTCACTACTGTACTCATCAGTCACAAGGTTTTAACAGGAGCTGCATATTCCACAGAGGTCGACTACATCCAAGACAGTGAAACTCTTGAATGTCTCCAGTTTATAACGCTTATTGAAAGGTGTTTTATGTGAGACAAAAATTGTCACATTTTATGGCCATTAGGGCTGGGCAATACATGGATTTTATTGATTTATCACATTTGTGATCCAGGAAGGAATGAAAATCTGGACTTTATCTTCCCCTTGTGCCCCTGTAGGTCTAATCCCCCCCCCCCTCACTTATCAATAAGTATTTTGCTGACGATTTTTTGGCATCTGTTAATTTATTTTGTCTGTTTCATTATTTTTTGGAGGATACTTTGATGTGATCTAGGCTTCACTCCTAGGGGGCCTTAAAGAGATATCGTCTTTGTTCAGAGGAGACTAGTAGAGAGTTGTTGTGGATCAAAAACTGCAGACTGACTGTTTCGGGTTTGTCCTTTCTATGACATGTTGTTTAATCTATTAATACGTTTGAAAAAATCTTTACGTGTCAATGTACAGTCTTTCTCTGATAGGATTGTTGAATTGCCTTGCATTGTGAACTTCTGTCTGTGTGCGATCCTGTCGCCCCTGTGTCATGTGTGCCAACAAGCTCTCTGTTTTCAGTGTCCTTTATTATCACAAGATGAAATCCTTCATTTTCAATTGTCTTTGAGGCCATTTTTATAAACTGTCGGGAGCTGTAGAGAGACACGTACATGAGCAGCTTCTCGGCACATGGGACGAGGTTGTCCCACGAGTAGCCTGACAGACGCTGCAGTCGGTTGGGCCATGTTGGGGACAGGTGGAGGATGAGGCGGGAGGTGGCCACACACGCAGCCGCCACCAGTGAGGGGGCGAAACACAAAAACACATGATCTGAAGGGGGAGGGAGAAAAGAGAAATCCATCACAAAAAGAAACACTGGCAGCAGTAAATTCATTCATGATTTTTAAAAAGAAAAAGAGTTCTGGTCAAATTTAACTGTCTGGTTGTCTGACCACATTAAAGCAGCAATATGTAACTTTTTCACATTAAACTTGTAGTCTCACAGCAGATCTAAAAGCAATACTTTCATCATGAAGTACTGCATCTACCTCATGTCCACAGAGTGCCCAGGTCACCTGTTTTTAGCACGATGGAACTTTAACACACAGTGGCCCTCACTTATCAAATGTACGTACGGCAGGAAAATGGGTGTACGGTCATTTCCACGCAAAGTTCGGCACTTATCAATTTGGATGTGAGCGGAGGGTACGCTCAAATCCCATGTCAGGTCTCAATTCGTGTACGCACGTTTTCAACTCAGTGTGGACTTCTGTCCGTGTCGGAGAATAATTAGATTTTACTATAACAGTGCTTGTTAAGACGGAGAGGTTCACAGATTTACTGTTAGATAAGATATCTAAAATGTATTTTATATTACACTTCACCTCAAACGATCTCTGTAGACTACATCGTTTTTCAATAATGTTGAGCAGCGCGAGCTGTCGGGTGATTTATTTAGTTGTGTGTTATATTTGATGAATTAATGTTTGTTTAATCGATTTACTTTAAAGATTAAAGATTAGAGAGGCTGCTTTCAGTAAATACATGTTAAACGTTCATGCTGCAAGATATCGCTGCAGAAAATACTGAGACAAATTAAAACAGAAAAACTAAAAACAGTTACTTCAAAAGGACAAACTTCCAGAGATACTAAATACAACTTTTAGAGTCTGAACTATGAAATATTTAGGAATACAGAACATTAACATTAGATCATAACTAATCGGTATGACCGGAGATTAAAATAATAAATACGCTGGTGTGCCACATGCGTAAGGTAATTGCACACAGCAGACGCACATAGGCCAGAGACTAGATGTGACATAGTAACGAATAAAGAAATCCGGGGGCTGTAAGACAGAGTCAGGACCTTCTTTTATGTAAGTGTTAAATTCTTATGTTTGGAAAGAAGGCTAATCGGATGAGGAGTGCACATTGCACAGCGTTTGATCAAACACTTTGTTCATGTGATGCAGGACGTTTCAGGTTTCTCTTCTCTTTTAAAGTCTCATAAATGGCGAGCTGCCAGTGCAGCCGACATTATCCGACACAGATGCAGGTTCACCTGCACCATTTGCCTGATATTGAGGCTGAACCGATGAAGGAAGCCACTCGCTCCACGATCTGGGATTATTGCAGGTGGGGTCCGGCTGGCGTCCTCCGGTCTGGGAGCTGCTTCTTTGAAGACCCGCAACACTAGGCTACATTGTAGTGATCGTATGGTCTGACCATTTTTAAAAGTATTTAAAAAAATTATATTATAGCCTAGATTATGTATGTTACATATCACGGATGTTATATATTTTTTATATTTAAAACCAACACTGTTGAGATTTCCATGCGGGCGCATTTCTTCTGAAGCTCTTTAATCCTACATTTCAGGCTGCCAGACAACACAATGTTATTGCTCTTTACTTTCTCTGTTATGGTGTCACTCAGGTCATATCTCTTTTCTCTTCTTTGCCGTATTAAGTATCTCCATGCCGTAAACTCTGGGGGCGAGGACAGCGGAGCCGTGAATAAATAGGGGCGTGGTATTTAAATGACGATTGTTTCCAGCCGCCACACTTATCAACACCCGTCTTGCGTACGCTGTGATCAGCCAGATACGCACATTTCATAGGTCCCACGTGGACTCTGTCGTACGATGATTTCTACATCCAAATCTGCGCTGGTTTCTACACCAGATTGATAAGTGAGGGCCAGTAAGTGCATATGGCTTTACAGGACTCGTCCACACAGCAGCCTTCAGCTAAAAAATACGCCAGCTATCCCATCTCCGTCCTGTGTGATACAAAGCCTGAGGCTAAGAGACTGAAGAGGACGGTGACAGATGAAACTAAGTAGAGAAAGAGAGAGAGTGACGGAGGAAGAAGCCAGATGAGTCTTCATGGTTGATAAATGGATAGTCAGAAATTGGGGAGAGAGAGAGTATGCAGGAAAGGAGCCCCAGGTCAGATTGGACGCCCGCTTTAGAGACTACAGCCTCTGTACATGGGACACGCAAAAATAACCACTAGGCCAAAGGTGGCCCACGGCAAAAAAAAAAAGTTCTTCTGTCCTCCCACACAGGGCTGAGTGTTACTACAAATGACTAATTTGTTTTGATTTTCAAATAGTGAGCTATGAGTCATGATCATCACACATTGAATAGCAGATTAAAAAAAAGACTTCATAAAAAGTGGGTTTACCTTGCAAGGAAACCTCCAGGAAGTAATCGGCATATTTGGCCATGTAGAGTTTGGTTTTCTCCAGGCACGTCATAGGCCAGCCATCATGGAGGTCCCCCTCATTGACAGCGATGGACAGGTAGTACTCTATGAAGTGAGCGGCTGTGGGGAGGTACAGGTTCCACTGGAAGGTTTCCAGCAGCAGCAGCTCCATGTGAAGTAAACCCTGCTTGGTCAGGACCAGGTTCATGGAGCTCATGCACCCCAGGCTGTTCAGAGTCTCCAGCTTGGGGACCCGGTCCTCCCTTTCTTCAAATTTACCTGCAGAGACAAACATTTAAAGTTGACCCTATTTTTAAAACTCACATATAGTGTTACAATGCTGGATGCCTATACTAAACGTGGGCAAAGTTTTAGATCATGAGGTAAATGTATGTTGGGAGTAATCCTAGGGTGAGCCAACAGAGGGCGCTAAACAGCTTGTTAAATCACGCTTCAAGCCTCTACATAAGATGTTAAATCCTCTAACATAGCCTATCTTCTCCTAGAACTCCAGAGCAGCCGTCCAATGGTAGCCCTACAGCGTTCTGCCACTTCCAGAGAGCTGGCCAATCAGAGGAAAGTGGGCATGTAAAGAGAGGGGGGCCTTAAAGAGACAGCTAAACTGAAGCATTTCAGGCAGAGGCTGACATGAGGGTTTTTACTGATGCCTGTCAGATGCAAATCATGCAAAGTTACTCTAGAAGTAATGTTTCATTGACTTACAACATCAGAGGTGAAATAAGTAAAATATGGGATCTTAATAAACATCACACGAAGCAGAAAGAAACAATCACATGCTGGAGCGAGAGGTCATCTACAAACTCACTGGCCAGCAGGAGACATGAGAGTGAGACCATGTGGAGCTGCTGCACAGTGACGTCATAGCGGTCCATGAAGAGGTCCAGCAGGTAGACGGCCAGGTGTCGGGCTGCAGGACACAGCCTGAAGCGGTTGCTGACGATGGCTATGAGGTCAGCAAAGTACCGTCTCAGGCTGAGCTGAGGGGACTGGCCTTTGAAGGAGGGCAGCTTGAGCTCCTGTTTGACAACGTGTCAGCGAACAGAGACATGACGGTTAACAAATCTGAGTTTTATACTTTTTGAAAAGTGTAAATATCATGACTGTTTGTTTGAGAAGATTCATATCTCACCTCTGGGTACAGTTCAGTTTTACGGGCTGATCAATGTGATTAATAATCATTTCTCTTAATATTTTAAATTCAAATGAGTTGCTACAGCTGTCAATACACCATCTGGACATGCTAGTGCCTTACTAGCATGTCCAGACGGTGTATTGAAAACTCCTGATGTCCGATAAACAAAGTACAGATGTAAGGAAACTACACATTTTGATTTCATGATTGAATTATTAAACTATGGCAACCAGGTTTGAGTTGTAACCCTGGTCATCCTTGGCTTTTGTAGATTATGAACACCAAATTGTGCAGCTTTACATTATTTTAAAGCATCATTTTAAATTCCTGGATTTCAAAATCTTACCTAAAATAAAAAATAAAAAACAGTAGGTTTATTTAAATAATGAATACATGGGCGGTTCTAGGCAGGGGCCAGTGCCCCTGTAACAGTGAGCTTGGTCCCCCCTGTGGCCACCCCTCCAAAAGGAAGAGCCCCCCTCATAACACATACACAGTATTTGACTCAACAACCGGACTCACAATCTATATTAAATACTGAAACAAATATAAATCGTGGTATTTTATGTTGTGGCATCATATTTTTTTAAAGCGATCATCTTTGTCTATTTTTCACCTGGGTTTAATGTTCCCCTCTGACAAAACAGCTGGACCCAGTTTGGCCCCCCTCAGTAAAAGTGGTCTAGAACCGCCACTGAATGAATACACACCTATATCATCAGGTTTCAAATGAATACATCTTGTGTCTGTTGCTCTAAAAATAATCAAACACACAAAACCAGAGCTGCAGCCAGAAGTCGATTTATAAATGGAAAGGAAACTGGTGATGACTTTTTCAACCATTTTACTAGCAAAAAAAAAAAAGTTAACTCTTTGCAGGTTCAACACTCCTTCATGTAAAGACTTGCAGCTTTTCTTTGTAACACTACAGTGAACTTTTTGGGGAGGTTTTGAATGAGTAAAGGGATGAATCCGGAACGTAAATACTAGTAAATTGTAACAATAAAGAATAAGCATAAAGAAGGAGAAATCCACTAAGAGATGTAAAATAATAAGATTAAGGCTGTGTGTTTGTCCAGCAGTCATCCCTGAAGTTGATGTCACTCACTCTGTATCTGAGCGCCTGGTAGATATCGGCAGCGAGTTGTCCTGTCCACCATTGGTCCTCCAGCTCCATTTGACACAGTGCTGTGGAAAAACCTCTACAAATACAAACATGTGGGAGGGGGGTGTCAGCTCATGCTGAATGCTGAAGCCGCTCTGCACATGGAAACACAACGTTTTCACATTTTTAAAACTCGTTGCAGCTTCACATGAGCTGATCAGGAGTGGTTCACCTCGGTATATATCTCCTGTTCACTGTTTTTACTAACATGTCACATTACAACTGTTTCAGTGGACTCACCCAATGAGCACATGTATGTTGTTTCACTGAAGTAAACTTTACTTCACATTAGCTGGACATGCCCGCTGCTGCTGCTGCTGCTGCTCTCACTCATTGTTGTAGTCAGCGAGGCTCTTCGGCTCATGCACGAGTTCAGCTAACACCACTGCTGCCTTCATGGGCCGCCGGAAACGCGAGCTTCCCTTCGAGATCGCGTCAACATTTAAAACAAGAATCAGACTCATTCTCATTTGTCAGGTGTGCACACTACACAGGGTTTGACTTCGGGAGACTGTGTTCTCTTTTTACGATCATTAAATGGAATATACAATATACAAAGCACACTATTCGAGTATGGCAGAGAGAGGCCACATTTAAAGCAGGTTTACACTGTTACATTTCATGATGAAATTTCCCTCAAGAGAATGAAAAAAACAATGTGTTCCGGTACAAGCCATTTAAATCTTGTATCGCTCTAAATTCTTGTCTTCCAGAGGGTATTTAATACAGACTATTACATTCCTGAGAATGCATCATATCTCCAGCTGTAGCAGGGCATAGCCTACAAATGGCAACCAATAAAAAGTAAGAAAAGTAACTGACGACATCCTATCACAACAGCAATAACCAAGTATAAGGAGAAAATAAATTAACAGATTAACAAGAAATGATTGTAAAACTTCAGCAGTGAGGCCAGATGCAGAGGAAAAATTAAAAAAATCCATGGCCTGCAGGGGGCGGAATCCAGTGGTCAATAAATGGCAGTATATAAGAAAAATACCCCATTAAGCAATCTCCTCCTACGTTTATGGTCACAATGAATGGATCAAGTTGTTTTTCCCTGCAGCATAATCTTTATTTATTTAGTTACTATTGTTGTATTTAGAGGTTAAAGATGATACAGCAGGGTGTGCTCCCTGTGATTGATTACTGGCTTCTAAGCAGCAAACTCCGGTCTTACAAAATGAAGCCAATGCAGAAGTGCAAAATCCTGCAATTCTGCAAGTGTCCGCTTGAGGCTGGCTCCAAGACCTCCGGAAGTCAGATACACACCTGACCAAATCTGTAACTTAAAAAACGCAATAGGTCTGAATAGTCATTGTCGTCATCGGCACACACTGTACGGGGGGTGATTTTTTCTTTTAAACGGCTCTGTTTTAATTTGATGAACGATACCTGTTATCCATAGTTAGGCCCGTAGCTGACATGATTGACAGGTGGGAACGGTGTAACAGTTTGTCATAACTCTTAAAACCCGCCTCAGCTCCAGATCTCAGCCTGTCGTTAAGTTGACTAAAAGTTAGACTGAGACACGATTCCCAGCATGGCGGTTGCTGCTGATGAGCCTCTGGAGCCCCCTGCAGGAACAGATGAGTGACTTCACTCAGGCATGTCATTTAATATTTACAGTCAATTTTTGCTACCAAGCATGCTGCCTAGATAGGCTACCTTTAAAAGCATTCAGGGTTCACTTATAAATTGACAATGTAACAGAATTGGATGCTTCTCCATTTGGTTTGTGAAGAAACACCAAACTAGTCTACCATATGCTAAAAATGCATCCAAAATCCCAATGCTACTGTTGTTACCATAAAAAACAACTTAAGTGTGTACAAGGGGTGCTTAAAAGTGATGGGCACTGCTTGGCTATGCTTTCACTAATGTTATTGCAATTATTTTTGATTTGTAAAATTGATCCATTAGCGTTAGCATTATTGGAAGATTTCGCAAAACCTTGTAAATATTGTGATCCCGTGACTCAGAGTTTTTTTTTTGGCTGAACATACTGTTGACCTATGTCGGCCTTTTTCTTATTTACCGTCTTATATTTCAAACAAGCTAAAGTAATACAGAGGAATTGGGCTAGTTTTAGATCAAGCTAAAAGCTACTGGCTAGCTGGCTATAACATCAGTGTTTACTATCAGAATTGTCACAAATAGTCAAGTACTTGTTACATAAGTGAGTTACATGGATAGAAATGCATCCAAAGTTTGCTGTCTTTTTTTTCCAACATATTTTCACATGACTTATAAAGCCAACTTCGATGACTTCACTAAACACTAAGCATGCAGCTATAAATGTTATTGAATTTATATGTAATTTGTCGTCATTGTATTAGCATCAAATGCTGGCATGTGCTGTGATATTTACAACTTTCTTTTCCGTCTGTTCGCTGTTTTCTTAAATAACAGTGTGTCAAGGCCACGTAGACATCAGAATAACTCTTGTTTTGTGTGGCATAATTCCCTTTTCTCTTCACCCATGTCAGTCTGAAGGTCTTTCTTAACTGATAAACAATAGACATTCTTTCTGTTTACTGAATGTGTTTTAGGTACTTGTTGTTCCCAGAAAAGATGTCATGCTTGTTGAGTAAGACCCCGATGAAGGCCACAAGCCAAAACGTGTCAGACTAATAGAGTTAATAAAGTTGAACCTCAAAGTGTTGCTGGAGCTTTATGACCTCTTCAAGCTTGTTGAGCAAGACATTTTTTGTTTTTGTGGTACAAATTCTAAATGGGTCATTTTGCCTCAGCAAGAAAGAATAAATGAATTTGACCCAATTTAGTTAAAGCATGTTGATGTGGCTTCCTTGTTATTCAATACCAAAAAAAGAAATCTAATGTTCTGACCCAGATGCAGAGTTAAACTGACTGTGTATGAAATATAGTCGGGCCTGGATACAGTAACTGTTTGCATTTGGCCAGCACAGGAGGAGACTCAGTTGGTAGAGTCGGTCGTCTTGCAGGGGTTCAATCCCCAGCTCCTGTGGCTACATGTCTGATGTGTCCTTGGGCAAGACACTTAACCCCAAGTTGCTCTTTCTGCTGGATGAATGTGCATGAATGGGATTGGTTGCTCTTGCTGGTCACTTTACTCAGCAGCCTCTACCATCAGCGTGTGAATGTGTAGGTGTGACCTGTGGTGTAAAAGCGCTTTGAGTAGTCAGAAGACTAGAAAAGCTCTACACAAGCTTAAGTCCATTTACCATGTACTTTAGCCAGAACCAGACAGATACTGTGTTGTACAAACAGTGACTCCTCTGTGATGATACAAAGCTTTGTGATATATTATATAATTACTTGACATCTCTGCAGCTCCATTTGCAACATCACAGAAATTGAATTAAAATCCCTAAATACATGATTCAAGCAATGTGCAAGAGCCACAGACTGAAGTGCCAAAAAATGTAGTTCCTCTGGTGTCCACTTGGGGCCGGCGCCAGAAGTGAGGCAATCACCGTAGAGTCTCATGTTAAAATACAGCAGAATGGGTGTAATGTGGATTATCCACATTACATTTAAGTATTTATACTAGAATACTGTCTGGACTCTTTTTTTTATTTTGGATAACAATGAGAGCTTTGTGTGACTGATGTTGAACCACATATATTTCTTCTCTTTTTTCACATTAATCTCAAGGTCATGGTTATAACTTTATTGTTAATCCCATGCTGTTGCGGCCCAGAACTCTCGGAGGGCTTTGGGTGAACATGACGTTCTTTTCATGTCTTTACATATTTTGTTGGGTGCATAAGATCAAATTTGAACAAAGAACGTCCCCACAGTGGTTTCACTTTGAGCTCGAGTAACATAAAAGAGCAGAGCATGGATTGTGGCAGCATGCAGGGCGTAAATCTTAAGAGGATTGGTAATGCTAGCTGTTGAGGTGGTGGGTAGTTTTGTTCTTAATGGACTGACACCGTCTCCCACAGGAAGACAAATGGTGTCCTGGGTAGGTGGGTGGGGGGGGGGGGGGGGGGAGCTGGTGGCCGTCCTTTCTGTGCTTTTCTTCCCCCCAGTGTCATGCAGAGGCTTGGTGGATGGCAGCTGACAGCCACTGACCTGTGAACCACCCACTGCTGATCTTTCTCCACACAGCCACACACAGAAACACTAAAGAAGTGCAGACGTTATTGACGGTGCAGTGGATCAGTATCGGCAATGTGCTTCCTCACACTCTGCAGGAGAAACATCCTCTCTTAGGCTCTTCATCTGAAGTATTCTGGTCGAGGGGATTTGTCAAAGAGCTTTAATTGTCCTTTTTCATGCCTATCGTCTGCAATGCATAACAATAGACTGTATAATAAGATGGACAATGCGCCAACAAGGCATGAGCAAACTCGAAGGATCGGAGTTCTTTCGTCTCCTCCAGAGTACAGGAATTGGATTTCTAGCCACTTCGTTTCAAACTGTAACTGTTTTTAATTGATCTCAGTGTTTTTGCTTGTTTTACTGTGCTTGTAATCTCAAAGGCATTTGAAATGAGGGAAACCTCAGTGTCCTTTAGAGAATAAATAAAGGTTTGAACTTCCTCCTTTTGTACAAAGATGAAGACAAAAGCGGTATGAAGCCATGCACTTTCTGCTAACCAAAGCACACAATTAACTTTCCTATGAAATAACATGGTCTCCTGTATTTTCTCATCTAATAATCCCAAGAATGTTGCAGGAGCTGCATTTGTCAACAGAGCTTTCAATCATGATGCTCTTTTTGCATTAAAACAAACAAATGAAAGCCTTGTACTTGGACATGAATCAGCGCGATAATAACTATCATGACAGAAAGCATGTTTGAGAAAAATCCATTGTCGTGTGTTTTTGATTTTATAGTTTAACTCATGTTCCATCTGTTAACATGGAGGATGGAGGGTTGAGGACAAATACTGCAGCCAGCCAGCAGGGGGAGCTCTAGATCTTAAGCTTCAATTCCAGATGACTAGTTCCATCAATCTTGACACACACTCTTCATCTAACACACACTCTTCATCTGACACAACACACAGCCAACGCCTCCTACTTGGTTTTGTAACACCAGAATGCGATACAAAGACGCACTTGGACACCCATGCTCACAATCTGTTGCAGATTCAAGGTCAAAGGGCTAAAGACTCACCTGATTTCAATCAATCAATCAATCTTTATTTGTAAAGCGCCAATTCACAACAAATGTTCTCTCAAGACGCTTTACAAGAAGCAGGTAAAGTCCTTACTCTTTGCTATATTATGTTACAAAGACCCAACATGAATCCATCGTGAGTGGTGCAGTGGTTAGTGCGCGTGCCCCATGTATGGAAGCTGTAGTCTTCCAAACAGGCAGCCCAGGTTCTAATCCGACCTGTGGCTCCTTTCCCGCATGTCATTCCCCACTCTCTCTCTCCCTGATTTCCAACCCTATCCACTGTCCTATCTCTCAAATAAAGGCACAGAACACACAAAAATAAATCTTTAAAACAAAACAAAAAAAGTTACAGTGGTAAGAAAAAATGTCTTTTAACAGGCAGAACCAGACTCATGATGAACAGACATCTGCTGAGATGGGGGTACATGAAGATTTACAGATAATGATATGCAGGAAGTGACTGCACAGAGAGAGAGAGAGAGAGTGAGAGAGAGAGAGAGAGAGAGAGAGAGAGAGAGCGATGGGAACTCAAGGTTGATTTCTTGATTCCGGTACATCAGACATTCCTTGGTACATCAGATCAGCTCATCTGTACCTTATCTTAGCTTTGAGAGGCTCTGTTCCAAAAAAGCACAAAGGTCTCTCTGCCTGTTTAGACTCATTCACATGAGATTTAAGTAAGAGAGTGAGGTCACTGTTAACATACTAATGCTTCAGTATATCTGTACGTCTGTAATAGTAGTTTACTTTTTGGATGGTAAATGGACTTGAGCTTGCATAGTTCTTTTCTAGTCTTCTGACTACTCAAAGTGCTTTTACTACGCAGGTCACACCTACACATTCACACACTGATGGTAGAGGCTGCTGAGTAAAGAGACAATCAGAAGTAACTCATCCCATTCATACACATTCACACGCTGACGACAAATCGGGGGTTAAGCAGGGTTAAGGTTCTTGCCTTAACACACTGGACATGTTGCTGCAGGAGCTGGGGATCGAGAGATTACCGACTGAGCCACAGCTGTTTTCCAGTATGTTTTCCTGTTTAGGCATACACTTATTTCTGTGTGTGTGTTAACCTTTAGAGCATACTTCTGGCCCACCCATTTTTCCACAAACTTCAGTTGTTGACTATTTTTGACATTAACATTGTTCATGTACTTTTGTCTCAGAAGTTCAATATGAAAATCCAGATTCCCCTGTTATTATTTGATCATTAACAGTTTCATAATTATTGAACTAGATGAGCTAAAAATCTTCATCTTTCATTGTATATAAACATCCCTTTGTCAATTCTCAATCAAGAAACAGAGTCATCTTATGGATAAATGTGCTAATTTGATGAATCTCTCTATGTTGTTGATTGTGTACAAAAAAAAATTCCTGCACTTTATATGTGATGTCTGATATCTAGTAGTTTTGGGGCTTTTGTATAGTAAACCCTTTTATATGTCATGTGGATGTGGTTTTCACATGAGCCGTTTGTATGCTTCTGCCGCACATGTGTTTATGTAGTATGTTCATGTAGCCTACTTGTATTCCTGCGTGTGAAATAAATAAATAAATAAAATGAGTTCACCTTATTTTTTACAAAGTGCTTTATTTCAAACAACAAATGCCATGAACAACACATAAAAAGGAGGGGTGACAGATAGCCTGTTAGATCGCATGCCCCATGTACAGAGTCTGTAGTTCTCTTTGCAGAGCCGTGGATTCGAATCTGACCTCGGCCCTTTGCTGCAAGTCGTCTCCAACTCTCTCCTCCCAACGTTTCCTGTCTGTCACAGTTGTCTATAATAAACGCAAAAATGAACCAAGAAGAAAACATAAAAAGGAAAATATTCTTCAATGTCTTCAACATAAGCAATACACAAAAACACATAGCAACCAATGAACTGACTTAAATGAAAGCTTATTCAATTTAGTAGCTTTTTAGATAACCTTTTAAACAGTCAACAACGGCAAAACATATTTAACAAATTCACACAGCCATATTTTTTCTAAGGAAGAGAAGCTCAGATATCACGAGGTTAAGGTGATAATTCTGTTTGCAAGTTTCAATGAGTGTCAAGGTTTTCTAACAATGATTTATTTGCCTCTATAAACAGATATCTTCTTATAACCTTCTATAACCTTCGGATAATCCAATAGAGATCAAACATTTAAATTTTTCGCCACAAATCTGCTACACCGTGTGAAGCCAATCAATGTTCAGATTCCCCGACTAAACCTGAAATGCGTCAGAAACGACTGACCCAACCTCCATTCAACAAACGACCTTTCTCCTTTTTTCTTTCTACAAATCTGTACCACAATGCTGTTATTTGGTAAACTTCATTCTGGTTAATCGCACGTAAATCACATGAAAATGGGTTCCTTTTTCTGGCTCATATGTCAGTGTGAAGTTGCTGCTGTGACACATATTATCTAGTGTGGAACTTTCACATACAAGAAACAGATGAGGAGGCGCCACTCCGGGGGTTTCTGAAACAAGAAATCACACCTTCAACGTTCACAAAGTAGATCGATGCAGCCCTGAAAAGGAAGTCTTGGTTGAAAGTTGTTTAACGCTAACCGCTAGCTACACTGACATTACAGAGGAATTGGTATCTGTATCCAGAGGCATCATCGACAGACGATGCAACCAACGATTACAGACGATGACTGCTGATGTTCTGAGATTGTAAAGAATGCATCGTAGGCCTAATACACAAAATCAACCGACTTTAAGAGATAAAAGGCTTAAAGGCCTCGTCATGGAGAGACAGAATTGTAGTTACTGTCAGAAGAGAAACATGGCATAGAAAAAATCCAGTTTTGACCTTAAAGACTTGGTGTTTGACCAGTATGTGGCCCTCATTCTCTTGTGGCTCACATTTGGCCCTAAAAGGCGGACCGAGAAGTACCATGTCTGGCCCAATATGGTGACCATGGTTATAATCGTTAGCCTTACGAAAACTATGCTTACTTAGTTTCAGTCCTAAAATCGGCCCTAATGTGTGTGCTAACTAAAGTGTGTATGCGGTCCAAATATTTATTTCATTCGTTTTTCTTTTAACAGGGCCACAGGCAGAGAACATTGCTTCATGTTAAATACCCTCATATAAGTTTCTAGACTAAGACTTTCTTTATTGTCATTCAAATTGTACCTCACAGTGAAGATCAGAACGAAATGTCGTTAAAGCTAAATGGGGATTATGAGAAGAAACAGATCAGCCATTGAAGCAAGGGGGCAGACACACAGTTGAGAGGTTTAGTGTTTTTACAAGGACACATAGTGACTGGAGATAACCATTTATTTCAGCCTAGTTATTTACAAACGTGCACACTCCATATCAAGTTCCTTTCAGCTGTTAAATGAAGCCTCCAGGCGATTTGTGTGGTGGAGACAGGTTTATTAAAGCTTGCCTAGATGTTATTTTACACAGTTTTGTGTTTGTTTGACCTAAAAAGACCGAGGTGACATTTCAAACAGTAAATTATAAGCAGCTCAGTGTGTGTGTGTGCGTGCGCGTGCGTGTGTGTGTGTGTGTGTGTGTGCGCGCGTGTGTGTGCGTGTGTGTGTGTGTGTGTGTGTGCGTGTGTGTGTGTGTGTGCGTGTGTGTGTGTGTAGGCCCGGGACAGGACGCCTCTCTGTCGGAGTCTCCAGCAGGCTAAAGGCTAAAGCAGCTCAGAGGCTGTAATCCCCGTATGAGACCATCATGGCTGCCACTCGCTGAGCTGTCAGAGCTGTCCACAAAAGAAAAGGTAAAAAACCGACACAACTACGCTCATAACTACAGCTTTAGCATTGACGTTTACAACCCAGCGGATTTATCTGCACTTAAAAGTCGACGTGGCGGTAAAAAAAAGTAACCTGGTCTAACTTTGCTGCCACGCTTTTTATTATCCAAGTTATTTCGTCTTTGTAAGCTGTCGCGTCAATTCAAATCACTCTAACGCTGTTTGCAGAGAGTTAGCTCAGATGCTAACCTTAAATAGCATGGTTTGTGTCTCCATGTTAAAGACTGGAGGACTCTTAAAAAGGTCACACTGCGGGACGGTTTTTATCGTAACTTCACTTTTCCCAAGGCGACGGTGGTTGCTCGTCACCAAGACAGGCTGTCTCATCACTTTGTTGTGGTCGAGTCAAACTGTACAATGGCCGCATCGTACACACAATAATCTGATCAAAAACTACTGCTGCACAAACTCTGCTCATCGTGCATGCTGTTGTTGTGTTGCAGCCTGCACAGTATAGCTTTAGTAGTTATGGATTTAACAATGAAGTTAAGTAGAAGTATCGTGCGAGCAGGTGAGTTTCGGTTTCCTGGGGAGCTGATTATAATCCAGGCTTTATGTCTGATCTGTGTGTGATGAATTCATATTCATGCAGAGAGATTTTGAGCCCATGCCAGCAACAGGTAGGAGAGCCGGACTGTGAATGCAGCTTGTTCTTATGGCTTTACTAAAGGAGTGCCACAAATCTCCAAATCCAGTTTTCAGGGGGTTTTTATGTCAAAAGAAATGAAGGCTATACATGTGAATGCATTTAATGACACTCTAATGCACTATCACAGTGGATATCAATGAGTTACAAATTGTTTATTATTCTGTACATATCTTTTTGAGGAGGTTCATAATTAAAACATGACTGTTAGCATAGCCAGAAGGCAGTCTTACTGGTTGTATCTCTGCACAAAGTTTAACATATTATCCTTGATGTTAAGTGTGTTAGTTACACTAAGCAGAAAACAGGAATGTGCTGCAATAACGCAGAGCACGTAAACATCCTCAAACTGCTCTTATAGACTGTAATATTTTCCAACTATCAAATGCTGGTTTTCATCTGGTTTAAAGGAGCTTTCTCTGCACATGTATGCAGGACATTTTAGGAGTGGGTCTCTCTTTCAGGTTTGTAGACGAACAGCCTCATCCCTCTTTTTTTTTTTGTCCAGGTTTCCAGGTTTGGCTAAATTGCACTTTGCACAAAGTTGCATTTACATTTGATTATAAGGGGATAATTAATTTTCGTGTCAGATGAAAATGAATTCAGTAGGGAAGAGAAGATGTTGCTTCAAGAGTGACTTCAGGGTAGCAGGAAGGTTTTACAGTTTGGTTAAACTTCTTTTCTGTTGTTTTGAGTCGTGCAGTGAGAACGGTCCTTCCAAAGTGATGCGTGGACTTACTGCTAAAAGCCGTTTTGTTTAATGTTACAGTGCAGTCATTATGAAACAGCACAGTGTCACAACAAATATCATGGTAGTACCTTTACACAGTTAAACGTCTTAAACTCTTTTTTTTTTTTTTAAATTATATTTTATTGGCTAGGACAGCTGAAGAGAGACAGGAAGCGCGTTGGAAGGAGAGAGAGGGGGCGGTGGGCGGCATGCAGCCAAGGGCAGAGACTGGATTCTAACCCACAGGGACTATATCCTCCATACATAGGGCACACGACATAACCACTATAGCTATCAGCGTCGCTTCTGAAACTCTTTGATTTAATGCAATTGCTTTGCTTTGAAGCTGCATTCTCACTGTTTTGTTAATGTGTGTTTCCTTTCACAGTCAGAAACCTGCAGAAGAATGGATTACAAACTGCGTGTCAGGAAGAATAGAGATTGGCACAAACGGCTCCACCTCAGGAGGGCTGCCGTTCAGCCCCCGACTATGCAAAGTGAAGATAAGCATGGACCAAAGAAGATAGCGGGGGAGAGGGGGCAACGCAAAGCGTGGCCTTCATCAAAGAAGCCCCCCCGGGAAGCACAACAGAGGACGAAAGACAGCGGACATTCACTCAGGTTCACATGCTCTCAGTGCGGGGACAATGTGGAATATGTCCCCAAAGACTTGGTGAGACACTTTGAGGAGAAACACAAAGGGAGCCTCCCGGTGTTTCCCTGCCATACGTGTACTTTTAGCACACATGAGTTCTCCTACCTTCAGGTTCATCTGCTAAGCCACAAGGACACTTTTTCTAGCTGCATCGTTTGTAATGACAATGTTCAACGCACATGGCCTGAGTTTAGTGCTCACCTGACCACGTGTCACTGCAAAAATGGCAAATTTACATGTGAAACGTGTCAGAAATTTTCAACAGCAGACGCCAGAGTATTTTTAGAGCACATGTATGCACATAATTTGGGCCAGGAAGGAGCTGATGGAGATATTTTCCTGCACAGAAATGACAAGAATAAAGCTTTGAGTTGTCACCAATGTGGCTACGAGGCATCTCACAAATGGTTGATTACGAAGCACATCAAAGCTGTTCATGTCTGCCAGAATGGTAATCAGAGGAGGAGGAAGAAGGAGGAGGGGAAGGAGGTTCATTCCATAGCAATGAAACCAAATGACCCCCCAATTCCAAAAATGAAGCCCAGGCTAACGAGGAGTGCTGTTAGAGAAATGTGCTGGCTGACAGAGGACTGCCTCTCTCTGCCGGGGAAAGAATTCCTGGATAAATACTGCCATCTGTCAGATCCTCAGACGACAATGGAGGAGACTCAGCAGTTCCTCATGAAATCTGTCGCCGGGGAAAACGGTGACCAGAGGTGGACCAAGGCCCTTAAAAACGTTTTGTCGAACGTCCCACAAGAAATGAGTCTTCACTCGAAATCAGAGAACGGGATCATGTCGAACACGGCCGATCTCACCGTCCTAACAGTCAAAAATAAAATCACTGTTGACCAAAATGGTGCTAAATATGCCAAGAGGTTAAAGTTAATGTCGTCAGATAAAGAACCTGTTTCCCTTGAAAGTGCAGCTGATGATGCTCATTGTGTTGTTGACCAAAAAGGTTGTGCGTCAAATTTAAATGATAGCACACCTGAAACCAAAAAAGATGTTGAAGATGTTACGATGCCCCCCCAGAACGAGCCATCAGAGTGCGCCCAAACGCAGGAAAACCGAGAGAATCAGGAGGTCAAGACAGAAGAGGAAAAAATGAAAGATGTTAAGAAACAAGAGGAGCACGAGGAAGTTGTGAATACCATCTCCAAAAAGAGTGTTGAGCCGACGCCCATACGTAAAGTTGTGCACAAAATTAAGAGACGAAATAATAGATGGCGAAGAAAGAGAAGGTGTAAAAAAGTGGACCAAGAGTCGGCCGCGTTGGCCTTGAAGATCGTGTTAAAGAAGAATCCGGTGAAGGAGAAGCAGTGGGTGTCTCAGAGCTCCCTGTCTCCATCAGAAGATGATCCTGGACTGCCGAGCAGTCATGCATCATCAGAGGAGACAACAACGCTGCTACCAGAAGTACACCCGAAGAACATGACCAAAGCTCCCAAGAATGACCTGCACGACTCATCCCAAGCTGTCATTTCAACTTCAAAATCAAAGCCAGAAGAAAAGCTGACCCCGGGTTGTGTTGGAAAGCCAATGGGGTCTAAAAATATGGACAGAAGTGCGCAGATTGTAGCCGATGGCCTACAGCATCAAGTGATGCCAGATGATGCAGAGAAGTCAGCGGAAACAGAAGTGGACAGGAGCGGTTCAGCTGGCAGGACGGCTCCAGATTTGTGCCCTGAGAGCGTCCAAACATCAGGCGGTGACATGGACGGTGACGCGCCAGGTGATGAGACGAGTTCAGCCGCTGATGGAGTGACCTCTCACAGCAGCTACAACAAGTCTTCCCCTGAGGCGCAGCCTGCCATTACACCACAGGGTAAGACTGCAAATTATAGTCTCCACATACACATCAGGGTAAAGGTTTTAACATGTGGTTACCTTGATGTTTGGGTGGGGCCATTTGGCTAAAAATATGATCTGGATCATTTTTAATGCACATTTAATACTGCACATATAAAATGCAAGCATAATGTATCTTTATATGTGATGCCAATTAATAAAACCACAGATTCATTACAATTTTATTGCTTAGGCAATTATCATGAACTAATGTTAAGATACATTTTTTCTAAACTGGTACATACAGGGAATAAAATAGTTAAATTTCTTGATGCTCACAAAAAGCAGACACAAGAAGTCCGTTGGGTCTGCGTCCTGAGTTGCAGCTAACAATGTTAGCTCTTTTTTTTTAGGTCAGGATTCCTTATAGGGCTGGTTTTTTTTCACACAACCCCAGGATACGATACATATCACGATACAGAGGCCACGATAGGAAACACATCGTGATATACATTGATTTTGAATAATGACCATGTCACAAATACACTACAACAGCTGTTCTTTATTGTTGAGGCATATTAAGGATCCTACAACTTAAAACCCTTCAACTCAGGTCCTCAGAGATCTTAGAAATGCATATCAGTATAACATATGTTAATCTTTCCAAACTGTCATCACAGCTTTGCAGACGTATCCATTCTGTAACATCTGCATGGATATATCTATATTTTTTTTAGCACAGCCCTAATTTCTTATATGCATGTTTGTCTCCTGAAGGTTAAAACAGGGAGACAAACTATCCACAGAGGTCTTCTACCGTCCATAATAAACATTAAAACACACCTTCCCTGCCCCTTTTAGAGAGCTTAACCCTTATGCCCTGTTAAGGAAATGTGTGTAGTTGTGAGGTGCATTTATTGAGGTCATTTGGCTGGGATTGTTCCCTAGCCATAAAATTGGTGAGGAAAGTGTATTTTTTTTCGTCCATACACAAAGATATTGATCTTTGATAAGTTTATTGCAGTTTAAAATTCAAAATACAAATCTTGTAGTTAACAGTCCCAACGTAGCTTTTTCTTAGCGGCGCGTAAGGGTTAAGAGGTTGTGAGCCGAGCTGCTGCTAACATAGATTTTCCCAGCTATGATCTACCAAGTTACAGTGACGAGACCTGAGAGAATGAGAAACTCATCTGAAGATTTAGTGCATATTTACTAAAAACAACTACAAAGGTTCACTCCATAATTTCTGTTTTGCAAGATCTGATCGCAAAGGTTTGAGGTAATAGTTCCAGTTCACCCCAAATGAAAAATATCAATCTTTGTAAAGATGCAGATAAAAATTTATTTCTCCATCATATTCATGTGACTCACTTCTTGTTGGTGGTACTGGGATTGATTGCGGCCCGGTCCTATTTGATAGATAACTTACTGGATACATGTTTGTTGTTTTGTTCAGCCTAAATGTTTACGATCAGTCAGTAGGGTTAACCTGTTTTTAATGCATTTTTATCCCCCTTTGTCTCGCAGTTGAGGTAAACTCTGAGGATGTTAGCCGTGCTCTCGCTTCAGAGCAGGCTTTTGAGGGGAAGAGAGACAGAGACGTGCCAGCAGAATCCTCCCCAGCTCTCCATGCTTCACGCGAGTCATCTCCAGACTCTCAGCATCGCTGGCAGCTGGCCTCAAAATCCCTGGAGAGGACCCTTAAGTTAGTAGCCATAAATCCCTCTCAGCTGGTGAAGCGTCCAGCAGGAGACCAGCCAGTTGTGGTGCTTAACCACCCAGACGCTGAAATCCCTGAGGTGGCCAGGATCATGGAGGTCGTCAACCGGTACAGAGGAGAGGTGCAGAAGGTCGTTCTGTCTCGGAGGACGGTGAACGCTCTCTCAGGAGCGAGCGGAGACGTCACAGAGGCCGACGACTGCTCAGATCCCGCAGGGCTCGGCAAAAACGCTGTACAGGAGAGGTTCTTGTTAAAGATGAAATTTCGCAGGTTGAGCAGGAAAAAGTACGAGGTGGTCGACGCCGCATCTCCCGGCCGAGACGCCGTGACCAAGTTCAGCTGCTGGTTCTGCGGCAGAGTGTTTGCATGTCAGGGCACGTGGATGGTCCATCGACAGCGACACCTGATAGAGTGGAAACAGCCAAACTGTGAAGACTCTTAAACGTCGCACACACTGGATTTAAAAAAAGAAAAACGTCTGGAAAAGTTTGCAATACAACAAAACAACAATGGAAGCCCTGATCGCCAGTCTTCTCAGCTTAAAGTCTTAATTCTGATTGGTGGGTTTGGGAGGAGAATCAGACGAACGCCACATTCTCAGGGTCAACATTTCCTTTGTTGTCTCTCTCCCCCCGCGGACATGAATGATCATTTGTAAAAGGACGTGCTGTCTATAATTGAGTTCTTTGTATAGTTTATATTTTGTCAATGCAATAGCTTTATTTAAGGTGATTTAAGTACACTGTCGTAAGGAATCTTTTATACAACACTGTAATTTGTATATTTGCCATACCATCTATGAATCAGTTAATGTACGGGTAGGCTCGGCAGTGTGGTAGCTATCATATTTATGTTTGTGGAAAAGGGGACGCAGAGACCCTCGAGTTACTCAGAAAAACCAAAACTGTGTGTTTGTAAAGAAAAAAACAGACAATAAGCTGTTTTTATTCAACGTTTATTTATGACTCTTACTTTTAGCCTTTATATGCTTTCCTTGTGCATTTCTTGCCCCCCCCCCCCCTCGGAAGAATCAGCTGAACCTTTTTTTTTTTTTTTAAATCTTCAAATAGTATTATTACTCATTCATTTAACAAAGTCAACCTGTGTTTGTGACGTCAGTGAAGTACAAGCAGAATAATTTCTTTCTTTTTGTTTTAAATCTGGATGCACGAGGCCGAGAGATGATTTCTCCCTCTCTCTCTTTTGATCTTATCTTTTAATTGCACTATTAAAGGAGGGTTAATATTTCCCGTTACCTCACATTACGAGGCCGAAGCCTTTGACAATCTCAGCCAGAGTCCGGCTGTGGCTCATCATTTCCTCCCTCAGTATTCCCAGCAGGGGTGGCGGTGGCTCTCGTGTACACCTGTCCTGTCTCCTTTGGTCCTGGCAGGGACACCTCACTGTGTATAAACCTTTTTAAATCCACATAGATTTATAATTGTACATAGTCCAGATAGAGGTACTGTAAAACATGACCGGATAATTCTCACCAAGTGCCTAGGAATCCTTGTTATGCAACTAAATGTGCATGAGTATGATAGCATTACACGTTGACCAGAAAATACACGAACCAGCCGTCAGCTCCTTGGCGGCATTTTGTGATGACTGAAGATGTGACTTGTACAATACAAGAGTTTTATTAAAAACTTAATATACAACCGTGTTGTTGTGCCTCTGCAAACTCACAAAGAACTGATTTGTACATCAGCGACATGGTCACATTCATTTTCATACATTTCCACACTTAAGCCTTAAAAAAGAAACTTCTATAAAACATGAGCGTGACAGTTTTTTTTTTTTTTTTTTAGCTCTGCAGGGCCAGCCGTGCAGGCGAGTCCAGCACACCATCCTGCGTAATGCAGGAGGAAAATCCAACAATCAGGAGTCTTGACGGTGAACTCAGCAGGAGCAAGTGGGATGCAAAAGTCCAATCAGCAAGCTGAACGCTCATCTAGGGCTTCACAGGGTGGCACAGTTTGGTGGCATCCTTGCTGTTATTCTGACTGTCAATCAGCACCAGAGGATTCCTCTGATGGTTCTCAATGATGTGGGCAACGCTCCTGAAATACTGTGAACACAAGAATGAGGATCAAATTTGATTAAAAAGTGAAATTTATCCTTAAAATCACTTAATTAGAATGAGACAAAAATGTCTTTCCAACACTCTTCAAAGTTAATAAGAAAAACAAACCCTCAGGGTTATGGAAGTAAAGCTGATCTTTCCTTTTCTATTTCCACCACTGTTATATTTAATCTACCTTTTATGTAAACAACAGCATTATTGGCTTGCAAAATTACATTTACAACACCCACATTATAAACTGTATGGATTATGTAGAGATGCGCTTTATGCAGCTCTGCATAATTTGCATATGTAACTATTTATGCTTTATGAAGCAGAAGGCAAAGTTAAGGTTCGTTATTGATATTGACAAACGAGAATGAGTGTAGAAAAGCTCCAGGCATGCTCCTCGTTCTAGGAAAGTAATGATATATTTTGTGTGTTGTATAAATTATTTGTCAGTCTCAGCAGGAGGATTAGCATGATGACGTAAAGCTGGTTGTCTGCTGTAGGTGGATCTGTAACCATTTAAATGATAAATGAGCCTTTGACACCGCAGGTCACACCTACACATTCACACCCTGATGGTAGAGGCTGCTGGGTAAAGTGACCATCAGAAGTAACTAATCTCATTCATACACATTTAGACACTGCTGATGAAGCAGTGGGAGCAACCTGAGGTTAAGTGTCTTCTTGCCCAAGGACACATTGGACATGTAGCTGCAGTAGCCGGAGATTGAACCCCCGACCTTCTGGTTGAGAGACAGCCTACTACCAAGTGAGCCACAGCCGCCCTGTTTTTTAAACTCCTGCATCCGACCTGCTGGCAACAAAATAACTGAAATGTTTGCAGAAGGACATTTTGACCTTGATAAAGCACAGGTGCTATCAATCAAGTGTCGTTGGCTGAATAAGATGTAGCTGTTGATTTTCAGCATGCTAGTGCCCTAACATCTTTTAAAGTCACACTTTAATTACCTTTCAGTTCATTTATCTTAACTGTCGCCCATTTTAGATACAGACTCAGATACATACGTCACCTCTAAATAACTCCTCACTGTGTCTCTTTAGATAAGATGAGATGACCTTTATCGTCCCAGTGGGAAATTTGCCTTGGACCTCACAGTGCTCTGATGCAGTAAAATAAGTATCAAAGTGCTTTCATTCATCAGTGAAACATGTCCAGTTAAATACCACACAAAACCATACCTATGAAAAGGTATTTGGTTTGGGGGCTTTTTGTGCCTTTATTTGAGAGACAGGACAGTGGATAGAGTCAGAAAGTGGGGAGAGAGTGTTTGGGGAATGACATGCGGGAAAGGAACCACAGGTCGGATTTGAACCTGAACCACCCGCTTTGGAGGACTTGAGCCTCTGTACATGGGGCACGCACTAACCACCAGGCTACCAGCCTCCATATGTAATAATTAAGAACAGTGATGAACAACTACACTCTTACACACACCTTACAGATGAGGTGGTGTTGAGGACTTTGATAGACAAGGGGACAAAGGAGTTTTTAAAACGTTTTTCCTGCCCGAGGGAACCCTGCATCATCGGACTGAGGGGAGGAGCTGGGACTCAGGGTGGAGAACATGAGATGGGTCTGAGATTATTTTTTTGTGCCTGTCTGATTATGGCTGGTTGAAAATGATCCTGGAGGCTGGGATGTTGATGGACTCCCATGAATGATTGTAACATTGACTGAAGTTAAATGGATAAATAAGTTGACAGTGGGATAAGACCGTGAGAAAATGTTGCACAGTGATGAGAAGAAGTGAAAGGAGGAAGTGTGACAAGAGTTGAAACCAACACCAAATACATTCATCCTGCACTTTACCCTTTAGGAATCATGTTAAATGATTCAGTTATTTAGATAGATGATGTGCCATTATATGACTGTCAGACAGAATCGCTGTATTGTGATATCATCATGAGCCATGAATCATGTATCCTATTCATAGGCTGTATAAAACATAGACGTAGTGTCAGTGATGTCACCCATTGTGTCCTGCAGCACAATTTTGAATCCATAAGGATTACAAGCCAGTCGACCTGATTTAACCTCAAGTTTGTGATGGATTACAGAAACAAAATGTAATAAAACTTGAAAGTACGTCTAACAAAACAACATTTTTACAATGATGTTGAAACTTTAGACATTTTGTTCATATTTTGCTCTTCATTTACTGAACTGCGACTGTGACATAGTAGAAGAGGGAGATATTACAGCCTGTCCAAACTGTTCTAAACTGTCCTATCAGCATGCAAAGCATGCGAGCGTCAGTGACAAAATCAGCTTGATTCATTTGTTTCCTGTTGGAGTGATGCAACTCGAAGCAGCACGCCACCCCCTCTCTGTTGCTCAGGTAGACATGGAAGAGGAAGGAGGCACCTGCACTCTCTTTTCTCACTCAACAGAGTGTGTTAGCTTGTTTGATAAAGGGGAGATAATGGTGCATTAATAATATCCACATCCATGCTTGAATGTAGAGCTTTGACTTGTGTCAGCACCGAAGAAAAACTTTCTTCGTCTCACCGCGAGCCGTATATTGACGAGCCTCTGAGTGTTGAGATTTGAGTCAGCTGCTCGTCAATACAAAGCAACACACATCCCTGTGTCCAGCTTCAATACAAAAACACTAGACATCATTCTGTTTGAAGGGGGAAACTGAAATTCCCAGAGAAATAATTAAATATTTAATGGATGCAGTGTGGACAGCGAGCGAGTGACCATGCCTGATGCGACGACGTGACATCCAACGTTGTTAGGGTTGTGAAAGAACAATGGATTTTGTACCCATAACATATTCAACCAAGTAGCTGTATATATCAAGCCTAAAATATTCTAATAAAAAGGAGCTGTTAGGAACTCTGTGTGGATTTTGGCGCCCGCTTTGGACAATGTTTGTACTCTGAAGCCCCGCTATTTATAGGATTTGGTAATCCTTAAAAGTATTTTCGGTCAGGTTGCTCCAATTCAGTTTTTATTTGGGAAATTTGGGAAAAAGTAAGCTGGATGACCAGATCATGGATAGCAAAAGAGTGGATTTCTAAATCTGTATCTTTCTTATCCAGATTAAACCTTTGAAACAACCGGGCCCAGGAGCTGACCTCATACTCAGGACAAACAACACATGTAAAAACAGGCTATTCCTACAAAACCATTTCTACCTATCTACAGGGAAACATTGTGTAACCCCTGCTGACTCTCAGGCATGTTGTAATCACAGGCCAAAGTGTGAAATCCAAACAGAGAACAGAGACACATACCTCCTCCCCTTTCTTCTCTCTTCCCAGAGCGTACTGCTGAGTAGCCGACATGAAGCGGATCGGGATGTTGTACACTCTGCTGTTGTAAAACACCACTAACGTGTACGGCTGCAGTGCGTCTTGACCCGAGCTCTTCCTCACCATGAACGCCCCGTCCTGAAACAGAGAGCACTCACAGTCACTCCCTGCATAGGGTTATGGGACACGATCCACGACGTGCTTCTCATTCGGATCATAAATAGTTAGCGCTCACTTTATTCGAGCGCAACAAGACGTCGTCAGCAGTCTTTCGGTCGCATGTGTTGTCATACCAGGGTTTCCTCAACACGTCTGCATCCTGACATGAAGTAAATGAAGATTATCCGTATTTTAAATCATCACTGAGTTTATTTTTTCAAACAGAATAAAAGAGCTCACCTTGTCTTGATCTGCTGACCCGTCTTCAGCAGAAACAGCTTCTCTGTCAGCTGCTTCTGTGACGACAACAATATGAGGAAAGAATAGTTTGTTAGATTATGTAGAACAGTAACATTCAGTGTATCACATGTTCAAGTTCAGAATTCCTGTGTTGTGTTTTTTTTATCCCGCGGCGAGACTCGAACAGGAGTTGTACTTACTGTAGGAGGTGAAGTGAGGAAGAGGAATTCTGCAGGAGAGACCACAAACAGAGCAAATCCACAGTGAATGCAGAGCACACAGCCGACATGCAGATTATAAATCAAAGTAGACGCATCTTAAGGCTCACTGTAAATATAACAAGGGGTGCACACGAGTAGCAGTTTAAATAGAAACATTCAGCACCCTCACCAGCCGGCACCAGAATTACTAGACAGTTCAAATAAGAGAGGGCGAAACCACCTGCAAGTGACTTGTTCTAAAAACTATTCCAGGCAAAAATAGCATTGTGTGAAACATGGGTAGTCTCATCAAAGAAAAGGAAGTCTGGATTTTTTCACAGGGCTTGACAGTTCTTGGTACCCCGGCCCGGTAGCAGTCGTTCTCTACAGAGTGAATACGTTCACGTTCTAGTTTATGACTCGCAAATGTACTCGTTCAGTTCACCGTTCACCTAAGAAATAAGCACATTCAATGCCTTCAGCCACATTACTGCCTCCTGAAAATAGTCCAGGGTGGAGAGGCACAGTTGTTGAGTTTTTGACACGGTCAAAGTAATGGGGTCCAGATGAATTATGTTAAAAAGAGGGTGGGACTGGTCTCAACCTTATACAATGGCTCCTATGCCAATGGCTTTAGCTACAATAAATGGCGATTTCTACAATGCTCTACTACCTGTAAACCAGCACAGTGAAGGATAGCATCTCATGAGCAGAGCTGTTTGGCAGCTTAAACTGACATATAACCACTCAACCCAAGAAATGCATGATCACATTTAACCTGCAAGAAGGACCGAAGGCTCAGAGGTCTCAAACTGCTAATGTTTGAAACATTCAGAAACATTGTTAATCGCAGGATAACAAGGCTGGTTTTCTGGTGATAACAGGATAATTATCTGGCAAACTGAATATAGAGATAAGTTGACACGGTAAACTGTGGGTTGCATTTCTTACTTTGGTCGTTTCAGGTCCAGTGTAAAAGCTTTTGGTTGAGGCTTCGGCTCAGTCGGCATCGCTGGCAGCGTTCGACCTGTGGAGACCAAAACATGTTAACTAGGCTGTGCTTTGGTGATGTGTCGCTCTCTTATGGATGTGAATCATCTACTTGTACGTAATCAAACCATCATTTGAAATGAATACTTTGCAACTAGGCCTCCACATTGAGACAATTAAAAAGTGTTTCAGAAACAAAATGTAACCCGAGGTGTCTGGAGCTAACTGACTGATTTTACAAACTTTATTCTGTGTTCGTAGAGTACTTACTTTCAAATTCCCTCTGTTTAAAATTTGGCCTCTGCAGAAGAGTAAGATGGAAGGATTTTCAGTGACATAAACAAAACCTCACATAATGTTGATCATGCAGATCTTTCTTTGATTTTCCTACCGGCCTTGTGGGTGGTTTTGGTGACCTCCTGAGAGAGAACAAAAGACATGAAAACCATGATTATTTGTTAGTTAAAGCTTAAACACATGAAAGTTTTAGTTAATAGAATGGTTCAGTGATGCTTACTCTCTGGGCAAAGGTTTGGGGAGGAATTTGGGAGGACCATCCACAGGTATATTACATGAACCTGGAAGACAACATGACAAAATGATGATAGTGTTAGCTTTGTTTTATTTATTAGTTTAGCTTTCTTAGCTTCTTAGCTCCCATCATCTTAATGAATAAATGAATTCATGATGGCAGCGCAGACTTCACTTCTAAAGCCTAAAGGTGAAGTTTATCTAAATCAGTCCCTCTAACTGTGTTCCCTCTAATGGTCAGCAGGGGGCGACTTGACCGTTCTAACAAAGACCTACAATTTAAAGACTCTATAAGATGAGAAGTTTTCTGCTATTCCTTCAGCTAACATGTTTAATGAATTTATGGTCTCAATCTCTAGTTTCAAGAGTCTTCTTTAATGCAGCATGATGTTCATTTTGTAAATTGTTCTCCTGTTTATGGTCAAATAGACGAATATGGCAGGAAATGCTTCAGGGCGGGGCTACCTGTGATATACAAGTAACTAACATGAAAACCTCAAAATGGGTTTGGTCGTACTTAATCTCTATTCACACATCGGATTTCCAGCATGGGGAAGTGTTCATATTTTTGTTTGTAGTACACTTCTTGTCCAAGCTGTATTGACCAATCACGTATCAGCAGGCTTTGGCATGTGCAGGAAAAACAGTCTGTGTGGACGGCTAAAAACAGGCAAATTGAATTTCCGTTAATTGCAAGTAACTCACGAAAAAATATGTTTCTTTACGGGCTCATACTGCTGAAACAAGCTGCTGTGTTACTTACTATCAAACTGAGGCTCAACATTTGAACAGGGGTGTAAATATCACGGCTTGAAACGGCACTCTGAATAGGGTAAGGGACTATGACTGCTGGTGGGTTCTGAGATTGGGTAGTACTAAAAGACATAGAGGCACATTATCCACCTCTGAATAATTCTTATGTCCACTTCTTATATACTTAATGTGGGTGGCATTCTTTTCTGTAAGTAACAACACATCTATTTAATGGTTTATTTCTCACCATCGTTTGGGTCACAGACTTCATATTCATCTTCTTCTGTGGGCTCCTGAACCTGCAAAAGAAAATCACGTTTACATAACTGTGATCTCTGCAAAACTCCTCTTAAAATGGAAAACTTATAAAACCATACACCTCTTATTACTCACATTTGTAGCAGACTTCATAATTCTACAGAGGGAACACACGTTTTTATTATTGTAATAATAACAGGACAGTAGTGAGGGGGTATGCAGTGCTCGTAACAAGTTTTTATTCAGTCTTACCTGGGGCAGGGTTTCGGTGGTAAAGAAGGCGAGTGTTTCGCTGGTGTCGGACACAATCTACAAGGCGAATATAAACTCAGGCTGAACCACAAACTAAAGTCCAAACTCTTAAACATGTTATATTTTCTGCACAACATGAACCAAAGTGACGACAGGTTCAAACTGACCTGTTTGTTGGACGACGTAACGAGCCATCCTGTGAGGATGAAGATATACAGTGAATTTAATGTATACATGTACCTTAAAAAATTCTAATAACTGCTGGGACATTAACAGCTTACCTGTTGGTCAGGGAAGATATGAGCACCTGCAAAATAACCAAAGACATAATTAGACCCTCCAAAACAAAGCACAAACGTTGCACCTGCATACGACTATTTAATGTTTTGAAAAACTGCTTTAGGCTGTCTCATATTGTCATGTTTTAAAGGTCACATATCCTCCTCCTTTTCAACCAGTTTAAATAAGTCTCAGAACTCCTCAAAACATTCCTCAAATTTCTTGTTCTAAATTCACTCCGATCCTGTATTTGATCATGCCTATAAAGCCCTCTATTTCAGCCCTGCTCAGAACAGGCTGTTTCTGTGTCTATACCTTTAAATATGTAAATGAGCTGTGTCTGACCACGCCCCCTATCTGGAAGGGCTTGGGTGGCTCTGGCTTTCTCACTCCATGTCCTATTGTTTACGGTGAGAAGGCAGACTCAGAGGGCAGAACAAACACCTAGCTGTGGGAGTGTCACCCACCTGGGGGAGGGGTTACTGCCCTTTGTGATGTCATGAAGGGAAAATCTCCAAACAGCCTGTTTGAGCACACATTTTCTGAAAAGTGGAGCAGGTAAAAGACGGAGAGGATGGACTCATTTTATAATTGGGGGGTTTGTTGAGAGGCTAGTGACATAAATTAGTGTTAGGAAACCATGGTGAAGAGTATTTTTCATAATATGTGACCTTTAATAAAGACAGACATGGTGCGCTGGCCTTAAAGCTGTTTATTTAAAACTAGAGACATCAGAAGTCTCTATTGTTTTCTGTGTTCGTCCACTCTTTGAACATGAAGACTATCACTTTGGTCAAGACTGAAACATCACATGGATTTGCATGAAGTGTTTGACATCCATGAACCCAAAAGAACACAACAGTGATGCATCTTTATGCAAATGAGACCATCAGTAAAGAACTATCATCACGTCAAAATGTTTTTGCTATTGTAAACTTCGCAAGTTAGCCAATGTTAGCATGCTAAAAGGCAAGACAAAGAGTGTTTAATAGGTCAACAGCATATTGATAGTAGTGGTATTTAGTTGAAATGTCTTTGTGCTCCTTCACAAAGCTGCAGATTGATGTTGAAGACAGTACAGCTGTTGTATCAAACACAGCGTTTGGGTGTTAGAAGTTGATATAGAAAGAGGTGCGTAGGATGAATAAGTGTTGAGGTTTACCAGCTAGCTTTGATGCATACAGCATGGATATCGATGTACTTACCAGGACTGGATTGACGAGTTGATAAAGGTGAAGGCATTACAGGGCGGTCCATCCCTGTCCTACTCCCACCCAGCAACACATGATCTGCAGAGACCATGAGGAATGGAGTTAACCTTGTGTCTTTGACAGATTAAAATAACTATTAAAGTTATGGTTTCTGGTATAGTGGGTCCTGGTACAAAAGCCCTAAGTCTATTTTCATTTTCATTCTGGCCTAAAAATAGCAGACATACATCCATACCTTTTAATTTACTACATTTCCTCGTAAATATTAATGAATTTCTGTTGTCTTCTTGAGATCTCGACTTATTTAGCTCGTTATCTCTGGATATCAATGCTGGTTTTCCTGTGATAACTAGTTTTAATTTCTGAAAGATCTGGAGATGAATCTGTTAACTTGAGAAAATCAGCTTTCTATCTTTGTTAAGATAACGGGAAATAAGTTGAGATGTGGAGAATGAAACAACACAAATGCACTCCTTTATCATGGAAAAACTGAGTTAAATAAAATGTACTTTTTGTTAAATATTGATTTTAGGGCTTTTGTATAGATGCCACTGTGTATAGAGAAAGAGATCAAGTGAGGGAGTGAGGAGTGACGTGCATGAAAGGAGCCACTGGTCAGACTTGAACCCGGGCTGCCTGCTTGGAGGTCTAAAACTTCCGTAAGTGGGGCAAGACTTGACCGCTTCTGTAAAAATAGACTTCTTCAATCTGCACTGATTAATACCTTTCCACAGACAGGTGAAAAAGTAATTGCATTTACATTTACCTTTATTATAACACATGCAGTATGTGGATGTATATCTTTATTCTTTTATGTTATCAACTTATTTGAATGAAAAAAAAAACATCTGTAGCCTCTGCTACATCTGCTGCAGAGCAGGCTAAAAGGTACAAGTCAGTCAGTGTGCATGCTGGTGGACTAATTATGTGCAGAAAACGTTTTGTTAAATCAAACAAGTTTTCATAATGTCACATATCAGAGAACATATAAACCTAGACTGTCGTTATATAGATTATGTAACTTTCATGTGCATCTTACTTGAAGGCGGATTTTCATCAGGTTCTACATAGTTGTCTTCATCGTTGCTGTCTGGATTGATGTAGTCTTCCTGCAGAACCACAAAGACAACATATGATTAAAAAATGGAGGTGGAAATATCCTTCAAGACAACGTCTGTCGCTGTCTTGAAGTTCCACACAGGCATCTAATACAGCAGCAGCGTTTATGCACAAGAGGGTGAGTATTTACATCATCACTCCCCCCAGGTGGGGGTTCAGGAGGCAGCTGTTTGGAGGCTTTGCTTGGGCGGAGTGGCTTCCTGGGCAGCCGCTCAGGTCGGTTACGGCTGTTGTCTGGAAAAGAGAAGCAGAAACATCAGTATTTGCAGAAGCAGCACTCTGCAGTCCTCTGTGGCCGAAGCCATGAAGTAATGCAACTTCAGCAGGAAGAGAGATGACTGCTGTTGAAGAAATAGAAACTGTATAAAAAGGAATCAGCTCATTTGAAACTTCAATGATCAGGAAATCTAAAGTGCAGATTCATAATTACTCATACCGAGATACTCGCCCCTCGGGAATGAAGCAGAGGGAGTTGTGGTGAATTCTTTGTGGCTGGGAGGAGGCTCGTAGCTGTCATCGTGCTGCTCACGAGGATCCTCGTACATGTCATTATCCTGGGTACAACACATGTTGAATGTATCACACACCCTTTTGTTGAAATTTGCTGTTGAGTTTGCTCATTTTTACCAACTTACATAATCAGAGTCAGACAGCTGGTCGTCACAATCCCTGTTATCGTCTGCTAAAAACACAGAAGAGAAAAGTGAGTGTGAGAGGGTTCAAAGATATGTTAAAGAAAATGTTTAAATGTTTGAGCCTCCAAAGAAATATGAAGCACACGCCAGGTGTCAGAGTCTCAGTTTCTAAATTAAGCAAAGAGGAACCAGTGGAGGGCGTCTCCTCACCTCTTCATCTGTTGAATAATCTCTCAACAAGTTAATTCATCCCTTTTGTTTGACACAATTAAAAAAAAAAAAAGATAACTCGATGAAGCAAAGCGTGTTTTGGTAAACAATACCTTTAATCATTTAAATGTGTTTTATTTAATTCCTTTTAAAGCAGTACAATGTCAAGAAATACTTTTTTTTCCCCTTTACAAATAACGAAAAGGTGCAGGAGGAAAAAAATGTAAGAACCAGCCTTTTGCACAAGGAAAAAGTAAATAGATAGATAAAAAGGTAAAAATATATATATATATTTTTTTTTCAGTGATGTACTGTGGCCAAAACACTTGCGTAAATACATTCACATTTCATAAGCCTTGTGTGAGTACAATCCACCACACGCTTAACATAGGAGAGAGAAACAAATCTTTCAGGTCAACTTTAAGAGTTGACCAATTCAATCCAATCAACTTCAACATAATTCTGCTGCCTCATACTGGGCAAATATTTTCTTCACATAAAGGGTTTTGAGTTGTTGAGTGTTTACACATCAATGTAGGGCTCTGTCTTGACAATTGCATTATTCTCCTCCATAAATTGAAACACATCTTTGTTTTATTGTTGTTGTAAAGAATTAACCTTGAAATGATATTATGTCCTGTGTTCTACCAGGCGGAGTGATATCTGTGAGCAGCTAGTGCTTATAACTTTACCTCATTGATTTATTAGAACGACTGTGAACATGTGGAAGTGGATATGTCATGAAAACGAAACACAGAAACATGAAACCTAAAGAAGTGATGGTAAAAAAAGACCACAGTGTTCTCTTTTCAGGATCAGCTGGAGCTGAAAGATGGCTTTATGAGAGGACTACCTCTAACATTTTCTCTGTGTTTCCCATCTTTTCTTGCTGGAACTTGTTTAAACCAAAAGAACTAAAAACTTTTATTCCCCAAAATTACTTTTCAAGGAACTAAAAAGTTCCTTCAAGCCCAATGTTGTGTACACAGCAACACAGCCTTCATTGTTTTTTACGACCCAGTAACTGAAAACATAGCAGCATAAACGCTCGATAAGACTTGGACGTCAGGCGTTCTGTTGTATGCTTTCATACGTAACTTCACTGATGTTTCAGATACCCTGAACAAAAGCAAAAATGCTGAACATTTGAGGCAGAATTACTTTTTAGGGATTGCTGATGTAAAATCTTGTAAATTAATTCGGACCAGGGATGTGTCCAGAAGTGTGACAATGGTTGGACTGGCCCCACCTTGAAATCTGATTGGCCATCACACAATCCTAAACCGTGATTGGCTGTTTCCCTTTTTGAGGCAGGACCTAAGTTCCAATTAAGTTTTATGCTGTGTTGTAACACATGTAGAAAAATCATTACTTTGCACATCTATTTCATAAGACAGAAGGAATGGGTCTATAAGAAATTTGCTTTCATACTATTGCATAATGCCAAACTTGCAATGAACTAACTCCCTGGAACTTCATTAAAGAGGACATATTATCCCCCTTTTCCACCTGTGTGGTCTAAATGAAACATCTGTGCTGTGCTTTGGTCAGAATATAACATGAATCAAACACCAGAGGAGGTTTGTGACCCTGTATAAACCAGCTCTGTCAGAACGCTCTGTTTTGGTGTGTGTGTCTCTTTAAATGTAATGAGCCCCCCCTGAGTTTTCCCCGTAGACATCACTCCTCTGTAGGGAGAATAAAAATGGCGGGCATGCGCAAAACCTTCGCTCTAGGCTCGGGGTGGAGTCCATGGGTGGAGATACCAGGGGAGGGGAGGGGATTTTTTTTTTTTTTTTTTTACCAGAATCCAACTTGTGACATCACAAGGAGAGCAAATTTGAAACAGAGCATTTTTCTCTGTGTTGTAAGACTTATGCAGACCACAAACAAAGGACTGGATGGGTTTATTTCACATTTTGTGGGTCGGTAGACACTCAGGTTACCCAAATATATGTTCAACAACACTGTACAAGTGGATTTTTCATAATATGTCCCCTTTAAAACTCTGGGCCCAGACGGTGGAAACACACTGAGTTCCTTCAAAGATCCCAACTTCCCTGGGAAAGTTCCTGCAGTTAAATCACGCTAAATAGTGATAATTATTTCCTGCCAAAGACTGTCATTTCTAGAAGATGAGCTAGATTCTGCTGAGTCAGGCTGAGATTCATCCACAGTGTAAATGTTAGAGTTGCCAGCATCGGCAGCTCGTGTATTGCATTAGACCAAATTGAAGAGATGTTTGCTCTGTCAGTAAAACCCGATTTTATTAAAATACCTTAAAGCACACTTCACTGCTGAGGGGATTGTATCATTTATCTGCTGTTCCACACATGCATGTATGATGATGAGTCAGTTCTTACCTCTGTAATCTCTCGCAGGTACTTTTGGAACTGGTTTGCTCTTCAGCCTGTCATACAGAGAAAGACACCGACATCAGCAGCTGCAGCTAGAGACTCAACAGTGATTTCATATTGACTGAGTTTCATTTAACTTTAAGGTAACCTCAGACCATAATCGTGGTTTGAAGCACAAACAGAACTTATAATAACACCAGAACAAAAGCTCATGGGGCAGCTTAAGTAAAAAAAAAAAAAGGAAAAGAAAAATGCTCTCCAAAATGGCACCGTGCTTACAAATGACCTCGGGCTTTGATGATTATAGAAACATGATTTACACAAATGTAGATCGGTGGTTTGGTGATTAGGTTCCTCATGTCTACAATCTTACAAACGAAATATGAAACTGATGTCTGGTGTGGTCAATGCAAAGGTTTCAAATCCTGTAAATTCTAGTCAACGTTTGACCAAAGAGATGTTCTTATTGTTTAATCTAAACTACGATCACCTGCAACACATTGGGTTTCATGATCCAACAGAAAGTTGTTCAACATAACATCTTGTTATATAAACTCTTATTTTTTACAAGATTATTTTGGGGCTTTTTCTGCCTTTATTTTAGTGACAGGGAAGTGGATAGAGTCAGGAATCAGGGACAAAGAGAGAGAGAGAGTATCTACATGTGGAAAGGGATCCACAGGTCGGACTCAAACTCAGGCACAACCTTCAATGCCTACAGCTGGTGCTGCTTGTCAACAGGCAAGGCAGGCAACTGTTTGGGGCTCCCGAGGGCTGAAGACTGTAAACTACAGCAGTGGCTCAAAATGTGCAAATTTTGCAATGACAGTGAAACTTCCCTGATTGGGGCCCCATCTGACAGCACCCACTCTTGTTGTCCTGCTTAATTAGTAAGTTTGTCAATGAAAACATTGAAGGAAAATTAAGAGGAATAATCTGTCAGGGAGTGATAAAGAAAAAGGAAGACCATCAGGACACTAGATGTAATAGTGGATGGAGGGGCCCCCAATTCATTTTTGCCTAGGGCGCCAACAGACTCTAGTACATCAGTGCCCCTCTTGTTATATAACTTCTACATAAAAATATCATGAATTCATGTTTCAGAGCTCGCTCTTTGTTTTATAATTAGCTTCAACTTCAGTCATCCAGTATCTGTCGAACCTGTAAGATCATAAAGTTGACTTTGCACAAGTTTGATGCAGGCCGGACAGGCCAGCTGTTTATCACGACAACGTCAGTCGTCTATACCTATCAGTTTATCAAAGTAACCATGTAATTATTTTTTTACTGCCACAGTGTGGGAATCTTCAGATCTTATAAGAGAAGGTTGTCATTTGAACTTCAAAGAAATAACTAAGAAAGGAAGAAAGAAAAAAGGTCTGGTGTGATATCTGCAACTTTGAAAATGTGAAAACATCTCCTTACCTTTAAAAAAAATAAATAGAGATTTTAATCTGTAAATCTGTAAAACGTTTACATGCCTATGCTATATTGATGTGCACACTGTCTGTCTTAATAAATGTGTGTAGTATGGATCCTCATGGCCTTTAAGGGGACTCATTTCATGAAAGGAAAGCGAGACAGAGGTGTGCCATCTGTTGACGTTATTTTTGGCTTGTGGGTCCGTCTTTTATTCCAACGGTTGTGAAAGAGGAATTGACGTTCTCCACTGATGCATGATGAATACCGCAGAGAGTTTTTAGACCAAACACCCCCTCAGAGATGTGTACCCATACCTAAAAAAACATGTGATGCTTTTTAGAGGTCTATTTATGGGATTTTTTGCATTCATTTAGAGATAAGTCAGTAGATAAAATCAGAAATCAGGGAGAGAGAGAGTTGGAAATGACTCGGTATAGAATCCATAGGTCGGGTTTGAACCCTGGCCGCCTGCTTTGAGGACTATAGCCTCCGTACATGACACTTGCATACTAACCAATAGGCTACCGGCGCTCCAACATGAGATTTTTTAAGAACTATTTCCTCTGTGTTTATTAGTAGTACTGACCTTCTCAGTTTGTTGAGCAAGCTGCCGTCATTTTTCTTGATGTCTTGAACGATCTTCTGGAGCTGCCTGCAAAACACAACAGACTTTTACGTTCACAAACAAAACTTAAGGTTCAGAAGATAAGATTCTCTTCTTTCATTTGTCTAGAAAGGTTTACTTAATACTGTTTCATTAATGTGACCACTGAAGCGTTGATTTCTACATTAAACATGTGCTTACAATTTAGTTTCTGCTGTGATGAGACAATTTAAGAGACAAAGTCTTTACCAAATGCAAGACTGAAAGAAGCTATGACGCTATGAGAAGCTATATCGATATTAAAAAGCATTAGACCAAAGTGTTAGCTTGCCTCCGGCCCCTTGGAGACAAACATCAAATAACAGATCTTCTTACCGAATCTTAGCTGTAGCTGGAGCAGCCAGTTTACCTAAAGTTTCCATATTCATGTTTAATCCAATAGTTTATATTTTTTTAGCCTCATTCCTCTTCAGTCTGTGCCGTGTGGTCGTTCACAGGAACATTAATGAAAACTGACTTTGGCTGAAAGTCTTCGTCTTGGTCATAGAGATGGAAGGGGGGTTTGGCCAGCCTCTGTAAGATACTCACTTCCCTTTTCCACTCCCTCAGAAACAGATTTGAGTGAGCGCACTGTGAACAAACCTCTTGCATAACATCTCACTTAAATTCCCCTTCCATTCAGATGCTGCCATTTCAACAGCTGCTTCAGTAGGAGGATTTTACAACATCACATGTCAACCAAGCTCACCCTGCCATGCCCCTTGATACAATATCACACTGCCTCTAACATCGTTACATCGTCTGCAAAGAGTTACACAAAATATGCTTCAAAGCCAGTCCTGTGAATAGAATAATCAATGTTGCTGATTTCAATAAGTCCTTCTTACCAGTTCAGGTATCTGTAAAACAATTCTGACCGGGTTGTAAAAATATATGTAGAAACTTGCCAAGGACAGATTTACAGATAGCCCATACTTTATAATAAATGTTAAATGGACTTGGGCTTGTAGAGCTTTTTCTCAAAGCACTTTTACACTGCAGGTCACCCCTTCACATCCACACACTGATGGCAGAGGCTGCTACGTAAAGTGTCCATCAGAAGTAACTAATCCCATTCACATTCATACGCCGCTGACAAAGCAGTGGGAGCACTTCAGGGTTAATTGTCTTGCCAAAGGACAGATTGGAAATGTTGCTGCAGGAGCTAGGGATTGATTTTATTAAACAAATCGTGACAGAGGAAACAATGGAAAGTATTCAATTCTGGCATTAGACCTGGAAATTGTATCCTCTAAAACAGTACTATTACTGAATTTTGCGCAAATATGATTCTGCTGGCGTCTTGAGCCCGTTGTAGCTACAACTTGGGGCGTAAGATGTATTTATTCTCTTTTTAGCTTCATCCGTCTCCGTCCTCCCCTCCGTCTCTTTGCCTCAGTCTTTGAATCAAACTGTATTGAGACGGGCTAACTGGCTAGTGCCGTAAAGCAGGATGCACATCTTGTAGGAGAACCACAGCAGGCTGCCATACTCACATATTGCTATAAGCGGGCGCCATACCCCCTGTTGAAAGTTGTTCTACTACTACATTGACTATGAAAAAGTCGCATGTCTTTGCTTTAAGTTATTGTTGCTTAAGTCAACGTTTCATAATGGATCTGTTGGAGTGAAATTCAGCCTAGTTAAAAAAATGAACTTTTGAAATCTACAATAACTAGCTAATAAAACATAAAAAGGTTTGCAGTATTGTTAGAAATGAATCATCATGGCCTCTTGAATGGTGGGAATAGAGTTGTAGATCTCTTTGACTAAAAGCGCAATAATTACTAATGTCAAAGGTTTGCTGGAATTCTGATCAGTAAAAAAGCAATTACTGATAGTATATAAAAACAATATATAAAAGTGCCATTTAAGAAATGTTCAAAGAGTTAGCAGTATTTTCTGACACAGTTTCACACTTACACAGTATCATAAGTCTGTCTATCACTGCTCCAACAGGAACCTGTACTTCATACATGTGTCATGGAAAGAACTGTGTTGTAATCCTGAGTGGCAGGATGATCCACTGCTTTGTGGGAGTGGTTGTGTGTGTATGTGTGTGTGTGTGTGTGTGTGTGTGTGTGTGTGTGTGTGTGTGTGTGTGTGTGTGTGTGTGTGTGTGTGTGTGTGTGTGTGTGTGTGTGTGGTTTTATTTGGTTAAATCATTGTCTGCTCTTAACCACAGCGGAGGAGGAGGAACCAGGAAGCTGTGTGAGGTGAGAGGCTTTGACAATGTAAAGAGTTTATGAGACCTTTTTTTTTAAGGAACCAACTGTGATTCATGATAAGATAGAAAGCCACTAGTCAGTTTTTTACTCAATGTTTGGTTTATTTCTGGCTATTGTTCTTTGCATCACAAAGGGCAGTAACCCCTCATCCAGGTGGGGGGCATTCCCACAGCTAGGTGTTTATTCTGCCCTCTGAGTCTGCCTTCTCACCGTAAACAATAGGACATGGAGTGAGAAAGCCCGAGACACCCAAGCCCTTCCAGTGGAGGGGGCGTGGTCAGACACAGCTCATTTACATATTTAAAGGTATAGACACAGAAACAGCCTGTTCTGAGCAGGGCTGAAATAGAGGGGTTTATAGGCATGATCAAATACAGGATCAGAGTGGATTTAGAACAAGACACTTCACACTTGTTTTGGGGAACTCTGAGACTTAAACTGGTTTAAACTGGTTGAAGAGGCGGATATGTGACCTTTAAGTAAAAATTGACATAACTGTGATTCCTTTGAGAAAAGTTAGACAAAAAGATTGGTGATCCCTTTTGGATCTTTCAACTTAAATTCACACACACACACGCACGCACGCGCACGCACGCACGCACACACACACACGCACACACACACACGCACACACACACACACACTCGTGGGTATACAAAACAGGAAATTACTCCAAAACAAGAACAACCACATGCAGTCTCATGTGCAGCTGCAGACAAAAACGCACACCCAATCCAGCTGCAGGTTAACACAAACACCGGAGTTATTCACACACACACACACACACACACACACACACACACACACACACACACACACACACACACACACACACACACACACACACACACACACACACTGGCAAATACAATCACTAATGTTATATTCTTTAAAGGTAGAGTCAGTTGCAATGTTCGTTGGGGCTTGTAAACACAACATTCATATTGGGCCCCGCCTCCTGGGCACATCGCCATCAGTGATGCACAACCACTGCCGCTGACAGCAGTTGTGAGATCACCCCCACCCAGCCCATCAACCACCTGGAGCATCATGTTTATATATATTCATTTGTTGTAATAGAAAAGCTTAAAATTTTGCAAGCTCGTACAAGCTAACCGCCAGTGTTTTGAACCTCCCTGTCCAAAGAAAGCAGACCAACTCTGCGCCGCTCTTCATCCCAGTCTGCTCCTTAAGAGCCTCAAAGCAGATGACAGCCAACCCACAGTTCACCCTTGTGGAATTAGGAATTATCCACTTTGAGTTTTGCCTGACTATGATTGTATTTTCCCTTTTTTGCAACTACGTCCATGTTTGCCATATTCCCCAGTCCAGTCGCTGAATTTTATCCACTCCCAAACTCAACTCTGTGCTCTTATTGTCTGGTGGGAAACAAACCAGCCCCCGGCCCAGAAATGTCCTGAATCAACCAAAATATCAAAACCAGACAGAGGACAGGGTCACTGCAGTCACCACCACACATGTATGGAGGCCCAGAAGTGAGGATTGAGCAGCTTTTCTTTTGTATAAATCTATATTTTATTTTGAAGGAAAATGCTACTGACTCCATCTTAAGTGTTTTTTTGAAGCCCATCAACCTCGGTGTCCTCTAACTTTGAATTCAGTGCTTGACAATAAAACTAAACAAAGTATTCTCTTTTAAAAAGCGAGATAAACACTGCACAGAATTGATGAAATGAAATAATCTGAGAAGAAAATAAGGTGTGGTATGAAGTGATTAAAATGCGACTCACGGTTGATGGATGAGGCTGAACTTGTTCATGTCACTGTTGGACAGGTTCTGTGAAAACAGCAGAGAAATAAGCTGTGAACTAACAGTGACAAGGTAAATAAAAGAAAGACAAAGGAGCTCACTGATCAGTGATTCTTTACAATAATACAATGTCTTAGGGATAGGTTGGGAAACAGACGGACCAAATCTGGAAATTGGAAGGGTGCCAGTTGACCTCCTGAGCACTGGAGCACCCCCCCCCCCCCACCAGCTCAGGAGCACCCCCATTCCCTGACGTCTCTCCATCAGTGCATGTCCATAGGATCCTGTGTGTGCATGTGTGTGTGTGTAGCATGTCCAATAACAGTATGTAAAATTACATTTTCCCTCGTAGGATTAATAAAGTATATCTTCTTCAAACTGTCATCTTCATGAACACAGGCTCTTAAGCACATCATTTCTAAAGACTGCAATAGGGCAACCCTCTTTTTATATATTTAATCAGAAACTTTCATTGAATTATTTTCTGACCTCACTGAATTGTCAGGTATATAAAAAAATAAAAAAATAATAAAAATATTGCTTGTGGATATTTTAAACATCGGACATAATCATCCAAATTGAAAATACAGACTTGGGTGTCACAATTTACTCTTGTTGAGTTTGTTTATCCCTTGTTGTTGTGATTTCCTGTTTAATTTTCAGAATTGTTTCTTTGTACTTCTCTGTTTCCTGTGTAGATTTTGTTGATTACCCAGAGTTTAGTTTTCAGTGTTTCCTGTTACACTTTGTAGTTTGGGTATCATGGCCCTTTTCCAAAATTCACAGTTCATAACGGAGTGCGGACTTTTCAGTAGACAGGAAAAAAATAAAATAAAACGAGCACGTATAAGGCCGGTTCAGGTAACGCACCTTTCTAATGTTAAGTTGTTAAATTGTTCACATGCAATGTGAAGTTTTGTTTTATTTTCTGAGCCAGTGTGCATATCACACCTGAGTTGGAGTGTCAATAACATGAGGCGGGATAATGACGCCACTTCCAACCTGAATGAATCAGATGAAGTATAGGAACAAATATCTGCCTACAGAACAGTAGATACTAACAGTATACAGCACGGAGAGAAGGGACTGTCTGCTGTCAGATTGGGTAGGTACTTTGCAATTTGGAAGCACCCCATGTTTATAGTGTTTCTTCACGCCTCTGTGTGTCTCCCTCCAGTTTGAATTGCCCTCATTGTCCTCACCTGTGTCTTGTTAGTCTCACCTGTGTTCAATTACCTGTCCCCCTCCCATTATTTAGCCCTGACCTTTGAGTCAGTAATAACACATTTTAATTCTTTATTTACAGCATATTAAACATGTTTAACAAATATCTTTAAAATCTACATTTTAACTGATCAACGTGACATGTTGAAAAGTGTTGTCCACTCATGTGGAGACATTGCAATGGTTGCCATAACAACACAAACACATTCATAGTCCTGCATTACTGGTGAGCTGACAGGAGATGGCAGCATCTCACTGAGAGCCTTTTATACAGCACAGTTTTGTTTTTTTCTTATGTGACCCCCCTGTGCTGCCTCAAACTACAACAAAGAAAGAGGAAAACTCTCTTTGTTAGTTCATACACGAGAGCTGCAGGGTCAGAAACCATTACATACATGCATATATTAACAACTTTTGGTGCTGAGACGCTGCAGTAAGTCCACGGAGAAGAAGCTCAGAAACAGCTTGAGGAAGGGAAATTCAAAAACAAATAATGCTCTCACATCTTGGGCGTAGCTGAAACTAATTTTTCTGTTGCATTAAATGTCTGCTTTGCAGGACGGCAATTGTGATTTGTAAATTAAAGGAAAGGATTACCATAAAATATGCAACAAATCCCGTTAAATTATGTATTCCTCTTCTCATTTGTTATTCATGGCTCCGGGTCATTTGTGGCATTGTCTCTTTGCTTTTTTACATATCTTATATCCAATGTAATGAAAATCCACAGAAGCAAGTGTTTGTGAAAGGATAGACTTTGTGTGGCATGTGTGAAGAAAAAGACAAACAGCTTGTGATGAGAGGTTAATATCGGAGGTATGAGTCTCATCTGTGTGCTTCATTTAGACATGAACGATGAATCAGTCGTCCCTGCAGAGTCTCCTGAAACAAGCGCAGTGATGAACTACAGGTTATACTTGTGAAGTTGTAGCTGTTTATGACACAGGTAGAGGTCTGATAAAGCGGCTCACATCACCTCGATGTGTGATTACGGGAGCCTCAGAGAGACAAAAATATGTATTTCCTCCAGGACGAGCACAGTGAGAGCCCTTTACGCTGAGCTCGTGGTTTGTAAATCAGACGATGTGATCACTTAATATGAAAGGCTTTACCTCCTTCAAAGACCTGAACCTTGGCCTCTCAGATACACACTGGATCATCCCACTGGCTTACAGACGAGGGGAGGGGGGAAACGCATAAAGTTGGTATAAAATCAGACTTAGCCTCTTGACATGGAATAAAATATCAAATAGTCCGCCCCTGTGGATACACACAGGCTCTGCTCCTACATTGAATTATTTATAGGAGTGTCTGTGTGCTTGTTCATCTGAGACACAACAGCTCTACACGCTGCTGCGTTTCTATTGTACTACGGAGCAGAGACCTCACTCAATCACAGCTCAGTGTTTTACACCCTTCTCCTAAGACACAGTTGCAAATGAGCATGTGTGAACTCTTCTGCTTTGTCTCCAGGGTTTGATCTTTTTAGGTTTGTATGTGTGAGGTTTGTCTGTGTGAGGAACATAAGGTTCACATGTATGAGTTTTACTGCAGCTGGAAGATATTTCATTCCTTTCCATTTGGCTTAGTATTAGTGAGACTATGAGACTACAATTAAGGTGCTCTGTGTGGCCATACAGGCACCCAAAGGCGCAGTATTTCACCCACATGGGAGTGTCTACTTATGGAGGAAGCAGTGCACGCTTTGGAGAGGTCAGTGATCCAAGGAAAGCTGTTTCTTCTTTCACCCAGGACCAAGAGCAACAGATGTGATCCCTCTCAAAACCAAAATACAACGCTATGAGGACAAGCTGATATCTTTTCAAAAATGCTAACCAGTGACCATTTCATGAAACAACAAAAGACATGTTTGGCTATGTTAAGGAAAGGAGGAAGTAGTGCATTCACATGAGATTTAAAAAAATAATAATTATCTCTGAAGTTAGAGTTACGAAGTTCTTCTATTTGAGGATCCAGTATTTTCAACAATTGCCTTATTGTCTTCACAAATCACAACATAGCCAGCCGGAATGTATTTTCAGTCATATTTACACGATCCCTCTTCCTTCCACTGAGCGGTGAGGTGTAAACATACAGAAATAGCTAATGCACAAATCATTGTGTGGATGGACGATGAGTTGTGGTTTTTACTCCAACAAACTCTGGACGCCCCTCACTTTGTCAGGTACACGTCAAACCCACAGGTGTTGCAGCGATGGAACGCAGAAAGGTTTACGGACCGATGCAGAGCTGGCGAAACACTGAAGCTTCAGTTCAAAGTGCAAGCACATTGACTCTAAGGAGGAGGGGGCGGGGGGAGACAGCGCTCTCTAATGTTTTGAATTTGGACTGCAGTACCCATTTTAAACAGTAGGTGTCAGAGTTACATACTGCTCCTTTAAAGGCTCTGAGTAGAGCTAACAAAGTTTTAAGGATGCATACATATTGAGCCTCTCTTTAGAATTCAGTCAGTGTGAAATCTCAGTTTCAGCCAAAATCGGGAACATAACGACCACTTTTCATTTCTGTTCTGTGTGACTGTATAGAGGACAGACAGCATGTGGAGGAGTTGACAGTGTTGTAAATGCTTTTCTTTCTTAAACAAGTTTCATTTCACAACAGAGAGAGAACGGCTTCACGGCTACATGTCCCCAAAGTTACCTTTTCAGAGCAGCTGTGCAGCAGCTGTCTCATGACGGTGACTAGGTGAGAGACTTTCCACATGTTCACAAATCTGCACTAAATGTTACAAAAACACAAGTGTGACACTAATCTTGGTTTTCACTAGACACTAAATGTTTCCTCTGTTTCCTGTGTTTTTTAAAAATGTGAGGCTACAGATGGACTGTGTAAGCACTTTGTCTCTTTTTGTACTTACTGTACATTCTTCTTTTTTAACATAATTTCATCACGTTTGATGCTAACTACAAAGTAACCACGTCATATGTACACGAGTGTATGCGCTGTCGTTCACTTTGACTGGCCTTTGTTTGTCGTGTCGGTGTCACTCACAGCAGTTGAAAGAGGCAGCGTGACACAGATAGAAGCTGACGGCTCTTTTGATCAGATACATATCTTTTTTAACCTGTCGACCTGTGGGAGCAAGCACGCCATCAAAAAGACTGAGATTACCTTTATCTACTGTGTGCTGACTGTCATTCATACCCAAGCTTTAACATACAGCTGCACATCTTTGAGACAGGATTACGTTTTTCTACGATAGAGCAGTCTCACTGGTGACCTACTAATGCTAATACAGACATCACAGCAGATGGTAGCCTAGTGGTTAGTGGGTGTGTCCACTGTACAGAGCCCTTCAAGTGGGCGGTACAGAGCCCTTCAAGTGTGAGTCATTTCCTGCATGTCATTCCCAACTCTGTCTCTCTCTCCCTAATATCTGACTCTATCCACCGTCCTTTCTCTAAATAAAGTCCCCAACCCCCAAAATAAAGCTTTATAAAAAAATACATGTATAGAAAAAATGGGAAATCTAAACGCTTGTACGCTTCTGTGACCCAGCGTCATGCAGATGGGTCGCTCAAGTTAAAATGTTTGATCTTAAACAGATTGTTGGCCTCACTTAAATACTGTTTATTGAGATTAGTAAATCATCATCAGATTATCGCTGATGGGAGCATACACCAAAACTGGCTGATTCATGATTGGTGACTAAAAACATACACAAATAGAAACCAGAACACTTCTCATACCAGAGTCTGCTCCAACATGGACAGATTTTTCCTCATGTAGAATCTGTAATTCGAGGCGAGCTCAGCTGTGATGCTCGGCTACATGTACTGCTGACAGTGCTGAGAGTGGACTCGATGTGGTGGGAGAGCCCTCTGCTGCACAAACTATATACGATATATAGAAGAAATTCAATATATCTGTGGTAGGTCCATAGCTACAGATTGTATCAGCTGATCAGCTCACTCGGACTTGGGGTTTGGCAGGATATATGGCAAATATCAGGAGTTTTTCAGGAGTTTTCTGCAAGTGTGAAAGCCCTATAACTGTAAACCAAATCTACCTACGGGTACAAATAAAGTGACCTTACCTTACTCTTATCACTGTTTGATGAAGAGCTGTTGAAGGTTTAATTTAAAGAGGATGAATTTGGAGCAGAGCTCTGTGATGTTTTATGAATACAGTTTAGATCTGGGTTGCGTACTTCCTTGAGTCTCTTTACATGATAACTTTATGACCTTTGCTCCATGTACTGTATAAACATCATATGAATATTCAAAGTGGGCCAAAGGCGAGGTTCAGCATGCAGCAGCACACTGGCTGGTCGACATTCAGAGCCCAGAGAAGAGGCCCTCTCTGCCCTCACACGCACGCCGGTTACTGATGAGTCAAGCAGAACTCATCATGAACTGTTATTCTTGTTTTTTTTCTGCTGCATGTCAGGCACAATGATCACAGGGAAGTCATGCTACTGCCTGAGAGAACAAACATTTAGGATCTCAGTTGTTTAATACATTCTCAGTAATGTCTCAACAGTTTTGGTACAGAGACACATTCAAATGGTCCCATTGTGTATTAAAAAATTCAACACGTTTCCAGACGTCTTTGTAGATTTTAAAATGATCAAATTGGTGGCAGATGGAGCAGCTATGAACAATCGGGGTGGTGTTGTATCCTCATACTCTGATTGACATTTTGGTTGCACAAGATGCATGTTCCAAAAAGCAGCTTGTTAATTAGTTTATTCTAAGATATTCCCATTTCTTTCTCAAAACACAAAGAGGCAGAATGTCTTCAGAAATGAAAAACAAAAGTTTTCCTTCATACTCGTCTTTCTCTTTCATTACTTATCAGACTAAAAAAAAAAAAAAAAAAAAATTATTCCAGGTGCATTGATCCTACTTTGTTATATGTTAGATATGTGTCAAAAAAAGATAATCAGCCTGTGGCCACACAGCCGATGCGTCCCTGAGCAAAACACAGCCCCAAGATGCATCCACTGCTTAATTGGAGGCGTTTGAATGGGATCAGTTACTTCTGATGGTCTCACTACATAGCAGCATCTACCATCAGTGTGTGAATGTGTAGGTGTGACCTGCGGTGTAAAAGCGCTTTGAGTAGTCAGAAGACTAGAAAAGAACTATACAAGCTCAAGTTTATTTACCTTTTTACCATTTGTTAAACATGTGAATGTACCCCAGTGAATTTCCCAGACATTGCTATTCAGTTTTTTGTTTCAGTAATGTTCCATCTTTGCATCAACTCAATCTGCTGCTCATGTTTTAAAATTATGATTCTGTCTTTCTTTAATTGAAGCCCTGGTTCATTTTTTCCTAATTTTAAAACCCTCCAGCTTCATTGCTAGTATGCAAGGACATATTTCCCCTCGGTGAGGAACCCTCCTCTGCCATGATCTTTTTGTTGTTGACGTTTCTGTAGCATGTAGGTTCTTTTAACAGGTTTGAGTTGCTATCCCTGACGCCCAACCGTCCACCATTTGTCAGTCCTCTCCCCTAAACTATTGTCTTCCAGGGAATGGATAAAAGTCTCGTACTGCATGAGGCCGGACAGGTTTTGGCACAAGCTGTCTTGGCACGTCAAGCCCAACCGACTCCAGCTATTGTGTAGTGAAAGCTGCAGCCAGAATCAAACTCATGCATCAATCTGCACAGAGCAGAGCAAACATCCAAGCTGATGATCTTTGCAAAGAGTTAGCATAAAAGAGTCTTGAGCATTTACAAGGATGTCTTTTTTGTTTCCCTTTATTTAAAAACACCACTCTGTCTGAAGCACACAAGTTACAGTCACAGCTGTTTGAAAATCCTCCTGCAACAGGAAGGGACATTTTACCAGCAGAGTTAAAAATAGAAGAAGAACAGGGGAGTAAAATGAGCAACAATTAGATGTCATGACTGAAGAGGGAAAGAGCGCCACCTACTGATACTGACTGCATCAACAGGAGATCAGAGTCACAACATTTATACCACTAATTCACACCTGAACGGTAAAAAGGTTTTAGAGCTGTAGAAGTGTTGAACAGTGAAGTAAATCTGAAGGACACAGCACAATGAAAGGACATTCTTCAGAAACGGATCTTCACCCTCTTTACCGTCACCATTGAACACGCTGTGGAGCTGCAGCACGGACTTATTGATCTACCGTCTCTTCAAAACGACGCATGTTTACATCACCCGACAACCACAGAGAAACAGAAATATTAAGATAGATTGCAGGTTTTGGACACTTGAGACCGAGACCCTATTAAAATCTCTAATAAACAACAGAGTCATTATTAGAACTACACTTCAGAGAAAACTACATTTATCTAGTGGAGAATCCTTCCCCATACACCGCAGCCATGGATCAAAACCTTCAATAGTAAGGACAGCTTGATGTATTTTCGATGTGGTGGGGCAGATATTGCCGCTGCTTGGGAAGTGAAGAGCAAGAAATTGTTCATCATTAAAGCATAAAGGATTGCTAATTAGCTAACCCTAGCTAATTAGTGTTACTTAAGGGTAGGATCAGGATCACTGTCAGCTGTCACTTTCAGTCAGTGTTCTGATCGTGCTACATAACGTAGGCTGGCAAGACACCGGACGATTTTCAAATCTTAACCCATTTTTAAAAAAACGAGGGAGACCACAGACATGAGGACAGTTTGAACACATTGTTTTACATTATAAACCTCTGAACTCCAACACTGGACGATTCAGCATGACCACACACCTGCAGTATGTAGTAACAAGTTCACAGTGGAGATTCCACAGGCACGAGATCTCACAGAAACTAACGTGATCAAAACATAACTCCAGAGAAAAAAAAAAAATATGGAGGACGATCAACGTTGTCAGCTGCGTTTTGCATGAGACATTATAATGGCACGCGTGTTTTTGCCTTAATACAATAAGCTGGTCTTCTTTTGCTATATTCCACTCGGCTTGGGGCTCACGTGTGTTTATGTTTGCGAGCTGTAAAGGTACGCAACATCTGTATGGTGATGCTCCATGGTCTGCTCGCTCTTATTGGCTATTGCGGGTATTTTGTCAGAGGCAGCCCGATCACGAATCCAAGATCTGGGAGGCTCCCACTCAATCAGGAGCAGTAAAATAATTGTAGTGACGCCACACACTTTAGGATTGTTTTGACGACTACTCGGTTGCAACATGCCTGAAATCAGGCGTCACAGCTGATCATTCAATCAATCGGGGCTAAAATCGTTGAGTGTGCTGCCGGCCTTAAAAAGAAGTAAATCTTTGCTGCACATGCAGGATTTGAACCTCCATCTCCTACATGAAAATCCTCTATGTATGTTAACCTACCCATCTCTACTGACTGCCTCTCTTAGCATACTTTCACAATGTGGATATTTTATCACCTCATTTCTGCAGCTCATCAAAACAACAATTAAGAGCACAGCATCCAGAAACTATTAATTCGATATATCTCCAGAGTCATATTGTGAGGAGTTTGACCTTGGACCAAGCGGAGGAAGTCGATGAGCTGGACGTGGGAACTGGTTATGGAGTCAGTTTCAGGTATCAGAACAACTCAAACTAAAACAGTGAGGTCTTCAGTTTTACTTTAGTGTTGAATTTAAGGGATCACTAAAGTCACAAGAATTCATCTTCTATGGACCTGTGGTAAATTTCACGGCCATACATTCAAAACATATTCATCAATCTCACTCTGAACCTCATGACCAGCACATGATGGCACTGAACAAAAAGTGGTGATGGAAATTAAGGAGATTTGTCCTCTGTGTATTATTAATATCAGTGCAGAATTTCACAGCAATCCAGGCAGCAGTTGTTGAGATTTTTCACTTTGGACCAAGTCTGTGGACTGACTGACGGACTCTGCCATGGATCCATGCCGCCAGCCAGGCAGAAAATCAAATACAGCAAACAACAGAAGTCCATATAACTCTGTGCAGAAATTGATAGTGTACGAGTGGGAATGTTTGCACGGCTCTGCTGCCTTAAAGCTTGCTCAATTGAAGGTGTGTGTAGCCAGGCATGATGAAATATTCCTGTTCAATACCAGCCTGGGTTTACCTGACCTTAATAGAGCCCAGGTGTGTCAGCTGGATCTGTATCCCGGGGATCTATCAGTCAACACACACACACAAACACACACATTGTATGTTTATGTATTTTTCAGTTGTGCACTGATAACTCGCACATCAAAGCGTCGGCTCTGAAACATTAATCATTTTGACTGATAAAAATCCGCAGTGAGCGTGTTTCAGGGGAAATATTTTCATGATTCAATATCCCCCCTGAAATGAATCAGCTCAGGGTCAGCGAAGAATGAAGAGAGGATAAGATTGTTGCTCTCATTTGTTAGTTTGGGAAGGTGTTCATAAGTGGCCACTTAAAGAGACGTCATGAATAAATCCTCCTACAAGCTTTTAATGGGTTAAAGGTATCACTGAGGTGTTATTAGGATCCTCAAAGTGATAAATATTAGGAAGTTATAAAGCCATGCTTCAGTTAATTCACTGCATAAAATCCTCTTTTCCCCACTTCTGACTGAAGCAGATTTAATGATACTTACTTAAACAAGGAGGGATCACAGCTTTATTAACACACACAGTCCTATTTCACAGAACTGACTCCCTCACAGACACACACACACACACACACACACACACACACGCACACCTAACCTGCACTCAGTGCAAAGAGAAAAAACTCAGAGGAGAAGTTGCAGCATATGTATGTACTCACTTCTATGAGGAAGCCCGCGATGACTAACTGCAGAGTGGGAACTCATATACAAATGTGTGAGTTTACATGTTTCCTTTTCTGTAAACTCTCCTCTGCTCTTCAACTGTGGAAATTCCACTAACGATTGTAGTAAAAAATGATTCAACTCATTCAAGAAAAAAAAAGGCCATGCATGCTGTTTTCAAACCTTTAGGTGTTTTTATCATGTACACATTTTTCACCTCAGCTGATGGCCTTGAAACATCAGACTGCATATACCAATGGACGGCATGCCTGAAGAGGATGAAGCCAGAACATCCCCACAATGGGCGCTGACATGTTGTGAGTCTGCGCAGTAATGATCAGATGGAAAAGCTGCTGTATTTGGTGTTATGCCGCTTCTGCTAACAAAAACACAGGTACAGTTTGCAGCAGAACAGAATCTTGTGTTGGTTTGAAGCATTCACTCATGGTTATGCAAATTCAACTTTGAGTGAGTGTTCATTACATTTCTCACTGTTTTTGCTGTACTCTGCGTATCTGTTGCTCACAGTGCTGCAGGAGCTGCATTCGTCAACAGAGCTGTCAGTCATGGCGTGATACTAAATATCATGAGCGAAACTGATTTCAGAAAAATCGATCTGACGTTCATTTAGATTCTATAGATTGACCCATGTCCTATCTGTGAACATAAGCAAGGTTGGGTTTATGACCTATATTGCCACTCTTAGGGGGAGCTCTAAATCATCTGGCTTCACTCCCAGGTAGCTGCTGCTCCGTCCATCTTATTATACAATTGCTTAAAACCAAGCAGCAACTTCTGTTGTTGAAAAATGAAGCTGATGCGGAAGTTCAAAATCCTGCAGTCTGTGGGGTGTCTGCTTGAGGCTGCCTGCAGAAGCACCGGAGTTCACGCTCGTATTGATTTGATGAAGGATTCATCACAATAAGGCGCATAGCTGACCTGATGGAGAGGCTTAAAACCTGCCTCAGCTCTACCTTTGAAAATAGACTGAGACAGGACTTCCAGCATGGCAACAGCAAAAGATAGGACTCCAAAGACCCCTGAAGTAACAGATGGGTGACATCACTCAGGCTTCATCCATTAATATCTACAGTCTATGCTTGAAACATGCTGTAATTGTTCAACATTAGGGCCAGTGTCCGCTAAGTTATTTTTGCCCCTGTAGCGACTATTTTCTTTACAAAACCCTGCGTTTACCAGCTGTTAGTGTGGCTGCACTCTTAGTTAAAAATACTTTATCTATTGGAAGTAACTTCTTTGTCTTATACCAAAATCAACAAGGGAGGAGTCTTCTGTTAACAACTTTGTCAAAACCTATGGAAGAGAACCTGCTCCTGTTTGCAGGGGTTCAGGATCCAGCTGTCTATTAGGACATTTTCACATTAGGCATGATTGTTTCGTACAACCCTCTTTTCCTACTTCCACATCTACCGCGCAGCTCAGATGGCGAAACGGGCCCCTGCTGTGCAGACAATGGGTTTTGAAGAGACAGGAGCAGTTTGGCATTTCATCATATAGTGGTCCACTTCCTTGTTTGAGCACGGTTGCATTCACATATCCCCAAAGACCGTACTCATGACACATGAATCATGCTTGAGACGACCTCTTTCAGCGGACTCGGGCATGATACCCGAGTACGGTATGTTTGTGTTGACACTGATCAAATGAACCTGACTTTGGGGTCAAGTGTTCTCAGATCCGGGTCGAGGACCCTAGTGTGAAACCAATCCTTGACCATGAAAACAAGTCCTTCAAAAACACTTGACTTTAAAAGTGACAAACGTTGCAAATGATTGGCAGCTGTTAAATTATTCTCCTGTTTAATACCATAATCTATTACTAATAATTACTTGGAAAGATTTGTGCATTTGGATGTAATAAGAACAACCACAAGCCCAGATATGATCCTGAACACATGACTACATTGAAGAGGCACAGCAGGAGTTGAAGGTAAAAGATGAAGGTAAAACAGGAAAAATGTGAAGGATTGACTCACCAGAAGTCTTCGTCCATTAATCCTCAGTCTGTTTACGACCGTGGCACAGTCTGGCATTTTGTTCTGAGGACAGTGAACACGGACTGATTTAATCTCCTGATATAGACATGGGTCGTCTAAATTGAAGTCTATATAACATCTTTTCTTTCATCTTACACCCGGATGGAGAATAATTCCAACATAAGACAACACACGATCCACTTTAACTATTGACCTTGTGCTGGAAATTTCTGTTAACAATGCAAAAGAAAGGATCATGAGTCAATCAATGTCTTTGTTTAGTTTAATTCTTCTTGCAAGTAGAAGGAACAAAGCTTCAGAGTGTCAATACAGTCTGAAGGAAAAGCTTGAAGTAATTACAAAAATGAGAAAATAGGTAATTGAGTTTTCCCTGCACTCACCTTGCACATGAAGAGGGCTACCTGCGCCTGGTCCCACCCCTCACACTCCTCTCTGGACGGCAGGTTCATTTTGTGTCTGTCCAGGGATCCTCTGAGCAGGAGTGAGCGTTTAGACGTACAGTAACAGACTGACCCGTCACACTCCGCTTCTCCTGCTCGCCAGACAGCTTCAGGAGGGAGAAGTGCACCCTGGGAGGTCCCCTCATTAAAACCTACATGTATCCTCCTTCATCTGTAGGTTATGTAGCAATGTATGACATTTTCCAAAACATCTAAACTTGTCCACCAAGATTTCACTGCCGGTATCCACAAAAGGGAAGCTGGGACTTCCTCAAAGTTGCTCTGTATGAAAGTGTTGTGAAATAAAAGTGTCATAATAGAGTGAGGCTTCATTTAAACCTCCCAAACATAGACAGGCTTCATTTACAGTCAGGCAGAGGGGATATTTTAGGTTCAAGATCGCTTCGACTCCAACAGGAGCTGAAAATGAAAGTCGTGTGTCAGATCAGCTTTGGGAAATGACACTGGGTTTTTTGTGGACTAGCAGTTCTGATAGAAGACCAAATGTCTGTGATCAGACATGCCAGTTAAAGAGAAATGTAAAAATATGATTAAAGACATCAACTAGAAGGGATCTGATTTTGCTTTTGCAGGCTGAGACATTTAGTGATGTTTTCTTAATAAAAAAAACAACAACTTATGTATGTATACGGCACTATGTGGAAAAAAGCAGTCTGGAG